>NC_136493.1:745000-790000 GCF_053919585.1 Euprymna scolopes
TTGTGGTTTCATATTTGGTTGATAAAATTTCAACGTAAAAGGGAGATAATTTCTTGTCAGTCTTTATTAGAGTTACCTCCCTTTATCAACCAAATTCAATGAA
The DNA here is from genome assembly GCF_053919585.1 of Euprymna scolopes. Taxonomy (NCBI): domain Eukaryota; kingdom Metazoa; phylum Mollusca; class Cephalopoda; order Sepiida; family Sepiolidae; genus Euprymna; species Euprymna scolopes. The sequence continues at coordinate 745,104 of NC_136493.1, forward strand.
AGTTGAAGGCTAGATTAACTGAAACGTTGCACAAATAACACTCAAGATGAGAACAATAGTCCAATCAATACAAGTAATTTAAACAATCAGCCGTCATCTAAAAAATCAGAATTGTAATTATTTTTTTTATTTTCACAAGATCTCAATCTGAGCAGATTTATAAAAAGCAAAAATTTTATTAATGAACAATTAATTTCACGAACAAAAAAATTTCAGAATCTTGGAGATGTATATATGATCAAGTCTCCTTTACGGTTGCGAATGTTGGACAATAACAAAGGTGGCTGAAAGTCGCTTGGAAGCAGTGGAGATATGGTTTGTAGGGGGAATTTTACGAATCTCATGGAAAGAAAGAAAGACAAATGAAAAAGTCATGCATAAGGCAGAGTACAGCAGATCACTATTCGATACTGTCCATGCCAGATAGTTAAATTCTTCGGTCATTTAATGCAAACCTATGGCTTGGAAAAAACTTTGTTGGGAAAAAATTGCCAGAAAAATGAGCAGAGGAAGACAAAGAACATCAGAATGACCAAATGCAGAAGGAAATGGAGAGCCATGATCATCGGTGTCTGTAATAACAGACCTGATACCTGAAGAAGAATGAAAAAATTGGTTTATGTAAAGAAGTATACCTACCAGTGTTTCACTCTTTGTTCGTTGTTTCGATGAACTCCTGATTTCACTGGCTCTTGGTTCTGCTTCACGCCGACGTCTTCGTCTCACACTGTATGAGGTCGCGCCATCAGATGTCTGCCCTTTAAACTAAATAAGAATTGATATATCTTCATAACTGCAAAAACGATTTGAAATAATTCCTAAGTATCACATGGTACAATTAAAAAAAAAATGTACAAACTAGAAGCATAGTTCTCGTTATACTTTTGTAGAAGTTGTATCGTGAAGACAACAGATTGGGTGATTGGTGACATTATGCACAAGCAAAAGCTACACCGGGGGAATTATTAAAGGAAAAAGAGTTACTTCCCTTAGTTTAAAAAATGAGTTACCTACTTTTCAATAAAACTCACATGAAAAACTAAAATAAAATTTACATAGTATGCAAATATTATTGATGGCAGTCTTGTGTGTGTTATTTCATATTTAATTCTTTCTTTATATATATATATATATATATATATATATATATATATATTTTACATGTGGACTCACCACTTATCAAGACCCGGAAGCCACTCGAGGATAAGGGTTATTGTGTGTACAATAATGAATGGGATAATATCGTAGTACTAGTTGGCATTGGAGATTTGATAAAGTGTCTTACTTAAGGGGGTGGTTCATCAGGAATTTGTTTATGTGTGACTTGAAGACATCCAGGTTGTAGTCAGGTGGGAAACAGGCAAACGGAAGAGAATTCCACAGGCGTACACTTCTCAGAAAGAAGCTTTGTTCATGGAATCTACGTTTTGATTTAGGCACAGATAAAGAGTGGGGGAAATTACTGACAGTAGTTTTAGCTAGACGGGTGTTTATCGTGAAAGATTGGCGAGGGGGGACCAGAGATTGGAGCTCAGATGAGCATTTGCCATGGAAATAACGATAAAACAAAGACAGGCTCGCAACATCCCTTCTGTGGGAGAGAGGTTGCAGGGAAGAGAAAGGAGCATCCTCCACTAAGCCATGAAGTCTATTTTGTACTTTGTCACGGCAGGATAGGCTGTTTTTAGCAGCTCCTGCCCATATGTGGCAGCTGTACTCCATCTTTGGACATACTTGGCTTTTATATAGATAGAGAATTGCATCAGTAGTGAAATATCTTCTGGAGTGGTAGAAGGATCCCACCAATTTCCCAGCGGCCCGGGCAACAGATTTGATATACGTGTTCCATTTCAGATCAGGAGTAAAGGTCAAACCCAGGAGCTTGTCAAAACATGAAGCCTCCCCAAGACGAGAGCCATTCATTTCAATTGATGCTAGATGATGTTGATGATGTAAAGATAGGAGCTTGGTTTTAGATGCATTAAAAGTAACCAGCCACCTCTTCCCCCACTGTACCACGCGCTCAAGATCAGAGAGAGCTTTGTCATTTACAGCCTTTGATGTGTTGCCATAGATGGTCGTGTCATCAGCATAGATGTCAACAAATGATGGACCCTGAGGGACTCCAGCATTAATACTGTGGGCCGCTGATTGCTGCCCATCAACCACTACTCTTATGAGCCTATCAGAGAGAAATGATTTAATTATTGAGAAAACATTTCCAGTTATACCGTAGCTGGAAATCTTGTGAAGTCGGCCCTTATGCCATACGTTATCGAAGGCCTTTGATATGTCAAGAGCAAATACCCTAGAAAGGAAGCCTTTGTCGAGAGATTCACTATTCCTATGGGATATAACTGTTAGCACATCAGCTGTAGACCTAGCAGAACGGAAACCATATATATATATATATATATATATATATATATATATAGTAAGTTATAAAATGTATATAGCAATTAAGCTACACTGAATATTCTGCGTTTCATCCACTCTAGGATTCCTCAGCCTGAGGAATCCTAGAGTAGATGAAACGCGGAATATTCAGTGTAGCTTAATTGCCATATACATTTTATAACTTACTAACTAGCTTTACCTACGTATTGAGCACTTTTGAAGTAAATACTTAAAGTTTACGCATAAATCTATACTTCTGTATATTAATTTTATGTGAGTAAATTAAGTAGTTATATATATATATATATATATATATACACACACACACACACTCTTCCATTCATTTCGATATATGAGCTTCATACAATCAAGTTGTCCAAAATTCACACAAATTATTTTGTTTTAGGCTTTGTGTACAAACATCCACACTTTTTAGAACCACTGCTAATGTACATGTATGTGTACATGTGTATATGCATATGTATGTACATGTTGGCATGTGTGTATGTGTGTGTACTTGCGTATGTATGTTTGCGTGCATCTGTATGTATGCATGTATGTGTACATACATGTGTTTATTTCCATGTGTATGTGGGGTTATCAGTGGAAATAATTGCCCAAAATAAAGCAGACTGATATATGTATCCCAAGATAAAGCAGACTGATGTGTATATATATATATATATATATATATATATGTTTTTGGGGGGTGTTTTTTGAGGACTGGTTTCTTCTGTGGAAAGAAATCATTATGTCACCTGATGAGGACTTCTGGTTTTAACTGACCATTTGTCCGAAACATTAGCATGTGCAGTGTTGCAACCATGTAAATTTGTTTCTATTAATAAAAATATATTTGACTCTTTTTTTATTGAACACTCTTAATAACCTTGTTAAATTCATTAGTTATCACTCGAATAACTTTAACCTGGTGTGTATGTATATATATATATATATATATATATCTTAAATTTAAAAGTTGTACAAGTGGTGAAGCGAATGTCCGTCTCTTCTAAGTGCTGAGTATATTTGGATTGTTTTACTTTTTTTATTAATGTTAAATTCACCTATTTGTTACCAACCATCATCATCGTCGTCATGCACATTGAGGATTTGTGCCGGTATGGATGCGTCTTAAATTTAAAAGTTGTGGCGAAGCGAATGTCTGTCTCTTCTACGTGCTGTGTGTATTGGATTGTTATTATTTTTTTATTTACGTTAAATTCACTTATTCGTACTAACCATTATCATCGTCACCATGAACGCTCGTTCATATATATTCTACATGTACATGTATGTGTATATGCATATGTATGTACATGTTGGCATGTGTGTATGTGTGTGTACTTGCGTATGTATGTTTGCGTGCATCTGTATGTATGCATGTATGTGTACATACATGTGTTTATTTCCATGTGTATGTGGGGTGAAGAGGGCTCTCGTAAGCCGTGGTCAAGGCAACTACACTAGGAGAAGCAAATCTCTGATTTAAAAAGCGGGAGACGAGTACCTGCATTAAGCTGGTCTGTGGTTTGACTTGTTGCTGGCTATCTTGCTTTTGCTTGTTGCTGGATCTCAACATTTTGAACCGAGAGAGAGACTTAGCTGTCATACAAAGCTAAGACTCTGTAACATCACCTTTGTATAGATACTCCTTCAGGCATTTGTCTATAAAAAATAGTCCTGTGGCGATGGAAAAGTTCTGATGCGTGTAAGCCTGAAATGTTGGAAGCATGTAATAGTTTATCTGCCATCATTATATGTATCTATCTATCTATGTATTTTTGTGTGTATGTATGGTTATATATGTATATATGTATGTGTGTATATATGTTTATGTGTGTTTGAATGTATATATGTATATATATATATGTTTGTGTATGTATGTATATATGCATATATATGTATGTGCAGGTAAATGTATGTGTTTGTATATGTATGTGTGTATATGTATTGTGTATGTTTATAGATTTGCGTATGTGAGTATGTGTATGTGTGTGTATATATGTATGCATGTGTGTATGTTTATATATATATATATATATATATGTATGTATACCAATGACCGTCTGCCTGAGCGTGTGAATTCGCTGGCAGGACTAAAAAAGTCAGCTTCGGGCTCATGGACTTTCAGTGACTGAGGGAGTAGCACTCGTTTGACAAGACGTTGCAATCATCATATATATATATATATATATATATATATATATCCACACACACTCAAATATTGAGGGAAGAGCCCTTTGTATTCCTAGTCAACACCCTTCACAGACCTGGAAATTCAAACAAAATATCAAGTTTGCAAACCTAAAATTGTTTCAGGTGTAATTAGGCTCTCCCTATCACCTAGCCTTTGCACTCCTCCAGGCACATAAGTAATATAATAAGGACATGTGAAAGACTCAGTGCTTGACCTTGTTTTCTGATTAGATAAATGAATGCCGTCACCTTTATATGGGCAACTTGAGAAAAATTTCTTGTGACTTGGTTTCACATAATTAATTTGGACCACTCTTGTTCTGACTGTTCAACAGTTCATCTAGCTGCTGTTTTTGACTGGTTGTACAGGAGCTCTAACTCTTAGGTAGTGCTAAGATCGACTGCTCTATCAGCAGTCGCATGGTATTCAGCTAATTGTAGTGCCATGTCGCACATCATAAAAGTACTTTGCACTTATGTCTGGCTACAATGGTAGAGACTAAGACTTAGATTCTGTCTACTTGTGTGAACTCACTTGCATCAAACAAACACCCATTTTGCCAAACCCACTATGTCAAAAACTAAACAAAATGACACTACAGAAAAGAAGCACATTCAAACTAAACGCCAAGCCAAAAACAACACTCACCTCCTTCATTGAGGCTTGCATTCACAAACATCTGAGAATTTAAACCCAACATCAATAATATAAAATCTTATAGTCTTTGGGTAAGTTCATTATTTATTAAATGGGTAGATCAACTTATTCCAGAACAAGCTGGCTATCATGGGGAGAGTCTATTATCATCTTCTGGTTAATGAGTTTTACATGCTGGTATGTGTAGGAGAAATAATCTTGTGGACTTTTATATACAAAAAAATATGATTTTCATAAATAATTAATAGGGCAATTTTTTAAAAGGTGAAAGGGATGTGAAATGGAAATATCATTCACAGTGAATATGGTGGAGAAATTACTAGACGAGAGAGAGAAACTCACGATGGAACGAGGTACCCGGATTATCATATCCGGATTATCCTGATTGCAAGCAAAAGAAAACAAAGAAAAAAGTAGATTAGTCGATCAAATGAGCAAAAAACATTGATTGGATTAAAAGCTTCACAAAAAAAATTGATTGGATTGAAAGCTTCACAAAAAAAATTGATTGGATTGAAAGCTTCACAAAAAAAATTGATTGGATTAAAAGCTTCACAAAAAAAATTGATTGGATTGAAAGCTTCACAAAAAAAATTGATTGGATTGAAAGCTTCACAAATCTTGCAACAAAAAGATATGAAATGTAAGGAATAAATAATTTTAACATTCGCTCAAAAATTATATTACAAAAGATTTTTCAAAAATTATATTACAAAAGATTTTTCAAAAATTATATTACAAAAGATTTTTCAAAAATTATATTACAAAAGATTTTTCAAAAATTATATTACAAAAGATTTTTCAAAAATTATATTACAAAAGATTTTTCAAAAATTATATTACAAAAGATTTTTCAAAAATTATATTGATAGCAAAATTTAAAAGTGATACAATATTTTCTCAAAAGTGCTTAATACATGAGTAGAGCTTATTATTATTATTATTATTATTAGTAGTAGTAGTAGTAGTAGTAGTAGTAGTAGTAGTAATAAGTAGAGCTATGTAGTAAGTTTTGAAAATATATATGGCAATTAAGCTACACAGAATTTTTGTTTCATCCCCATGAGAATTCATTAGATTATTGCAATAGCCTGACGAATCCTCACAAATATGAAACAGAAAATTCTGTGGAGCTTAATTGCCATGTATACAGGGTGTGCCTGGATTTTGAGAACATAGGAAATGAAAAGACATGCTGTAATAGTTGCAATAATGGCAGAACATAGCGATTTGTAAATTGCACAATTTCTTAACGTCACCCGATTATTTGTTTGTATATAAGTCCACAAAGAGTTTGAAGATAATGATGGAATTTCTCATGTCGCTAAATATAAAAAGCACCAGTAATTCTCTGACAGCATTAGAACACACAAGTTTATTCAGCAAGTTCAGAATATCATTGATGAGAGCCCCCAAAAGACAATGAGGTGAATTGCAAAAGATCTTGGTATCTCCGAAACCACAATTCGAAGGACTGTCCATGAGAATCTTCGATACAAGTCCTATGTGAAGAAAAGATGCCAGTTTATGTCTGAGACCAAAGAAAATCGTTTAGTGATTCAAGAGACTTTCAAACATCCTGCTGCATGTTTGGGTTTTTTTTTTCAGACAAAAAGAACTTTGACCAACTTGTAGCCTTTAAGCCCTGCAGACCTTAACCTATTAGATTATTACATGTGTGTCGTAGTTGAGAGAGATGTTAATAGACATCCTCACAACACCAAAGATTCTCTGAAAGCATCCATAGTCTGAGTAATAGACAACATTGACGAGAACCATCTTATACATGCCTGCCAAAGGTTTAGGTCTTTTTTTTTTTTTTTTTTTACACAGTGATCACCACTTATCAAGGCCCGGAAGCCACTCAGGGATAAGGGTTATTGTAAGTACATTACGTTAGTGTGGAGATTTGACGAAGTGTCTACCTAAGGGGGCGGTTCATTAGGAATTTGTTAACGTTGGACTTGAACACATCCAAGTTGTAGTCAGGTGGGAAGCAGGCAGACGGAACAGAGTTCCACAGGCGTGCAGTTCTTGAATAGAAATTATCACTGAAGTAAAGGGAGATTTCATTGAATGAAATTATTAAATAAGATTGTCACTTGTATAGCAATGTCGTTTTATTTAATTACAGATGTGTATGTATTTTTTTTTTTTTGTATTCTTATCTTTAAAAATGTAATAAACGTTCTCAAACACCAGACACACCTTATATATATATATATATATATATATATATATAGCTTCTATTAAATCGAAATTAAATATTAAATTGCATGAATTGAGCACCAGTTTTTAATGGCATATGAGATTCAAGGAAGGCAGGGAGTCTGTGAGGGATGATAAAAGGTGTGAGAGAAGTAAGCAAGTCAGAACTCTAGAATTGATTGGCCAAATAAAGAATTTCATGGATAAGGACCGTCGTGTGTCTATAGAGACAATAAGTGCACAGTTTGATGTCAGTGTAGGAACTGTACACACAATTATTTGCAAGGAACTGAAGATGCAGAAGATTTGTGCAAAGTTTGTCTCAAGAGTGCTCCATCCTTGTCACAGACTATTTGACCAAAATGGGCATCAAGAGAGTTCCTCACCTTTCCTATAGCCCAAACCTTGCTCCCTATGACTTTTGGTTATTTCCTAAGCTTGAGCAAAACCTTAGAGGCTGTCATTATGAGACAATTGAGATGAAAGAGGCTGTGATGAGGGTTATTGACATATGAACACAAGAGGGCTTTCATGGGTTCTTCCAGAAGTCGTTGCAACAATACAACAAGTGCATTGCAGTCGGAGGAGATTACTTCAAAGAGGACTACAGTTTCATGTGTTTATTATCAATAAAAGTGCCCTTACGAAAAAAGTTTGGAAACTTATTGACGGCACTTCATACTTTGTTGTGGTGAATAGTGTGCTAGCCATTTGCCAAAACTATCTTGCATCTAGATGTTAAGTGACTTGAACATTCTTATGTTTGTGAGTTGACCCTGATCTTGTCAGGCTATAATTACTCATTCTTCAGCAAATGAAATTTGACCGCTGTTGAGCCATTGTAATGAAGCAACCCTATGTAGCTTTGATCAAGTTCTTCTATGAACTTTCCTGCTCTCTTTTATTGTCACCATCTTCCTTGTCTTCAATTCACTTTTTGTGTACTCCTTTCTCTCTTTTACCATGCAATTCAACGTTGCTGGGTTGTCACACACCTTTCCAGTGTTTTCTAGTGTATTTAGACTGAAGTTTTCTGCTAGTTTTGTGGTCACAGCCTGCTAAAGTAGGTATTTTACTTTTTCATCACAGGAGCTCACTCATATATTACTCCATGCATGTCTCAAAACTCAAGGAGCCCTCTTCCTAGGACTAACACTTGATCTTTATACGAGATGCATAAACATTCTAATATTTCATTACAATTCTCTGTTATCTTTCAACCATTGAGTTAGTAGAAGTTATGAATATTAAGTTCATTCTCATTTATTGACCAGTGAACTACATTATAGAAATCTTTCTTTTAGTATCTTGGTCTTACTCGATTCCAGGATGAGAATTCATCTAGTCTGGTGGAGTATCCAACTAAGTGTTATGACTATAGACAAAATCACTTAGAGCACCAAACCTCATATAAGTCAGTGTAGGGTACTCATACCGAAGGGATTTTATTTGTGCTTCGAATACTAATTTAGTTAGGGTTTACTTATATCTTGTAGTATATGTTTGTGTGCTTTTCAAAACCATAAAATGATAGGTAAAATAGCAACTTGTGTTCAATTAATCATAACAAAAATTGATTTGTAACAAACAACACAATTTAAAGTTATCTTGTAAGATTTTAGAAATGGTAGCTGAATAGCATTTAGCTTTGATTCTGCTGACCACCAATTTTCATTTGTTAGTGTTGTACAATGTTATTGATACTAAAATAAAATGCTTTCTCTGCAGTTTATTTCAACAATTATGCAATTCTGTTCAGACAACTGACAGTATGGAAACTTTTTTCCCCACTTATGACTCGGAAAGTAAATCATCAAGAGTGATAACTCCTATTTTTAATTACAGAATAGAAGAGTTGTCACCCTTTAAAAATAAAATTTCATTTCTTATTCTGTATAATTAAAAAAAAAACTATGAAAGCAAATAAAAATCAGAAACGAAAATGACTTCATTGCAATGTTATATAGTTCACATGGATTATCATGGGAATCAGTTTCCAAAACAAAATAAAGCTCAATACTCAAATCTTTAAAGAGTTATGAATGTCTTTAAAATTGTAACAGAGCTATAAATAAACAAAACTATATATATATATATATATTATATATATGAGCAAACAGTTAATAAAATATGTTAAAAAACACTTTGAAATGAGTTAAAAACATATTTAATCTGAAAAGGAAACACTAGATAAATGGATAGTCCTTAATCCGTGGAGTTTCGAAGAAATACTCTCCTTCTCATCAGAGGGTAGGAATTAGCAAAATGCGGGATCGGATTTTGCATGCAGAAGTATTTGATGAAACAACAAGTAAGTCAAAGATCTTACTTGAAAACAAAATAAGTTTATTATATATATATATATATATATATATATATATATATATATATATATATATATATAATAAAAATAATAGCATTATAGACAAGACAAAGCCAAATATTGATATACATAGATTTATTTGTCAATGTAATAAAAAAAGGTTATAATTGAGGGACATGTTATATGCTCTTTATGTCTAAGTATTTCTATACCTGATGCTTCTCATTGGAAGAAGGGATAGGAGGCTAGGTTGTAAACATTTCAATGCAACAGCATCGAAATATCTAAGCATAAAGAGCATATAACATGTCCCCCAATTATAGCTTTTCCTTATTACATCATGGCTTTGTTTTATCTATAATGCTATTATTTTATTTAAGCGTCACCGTACTTGTTGAACTTTACATATCTTCATAGGTCCACATTTAAAGGAGCCTTCTTTAACCCTTTTCTCATATATATTATTGGAAACATATGATAACAGAATAGATTATGATTTTTAATTTTTCTTGAATGAGAAGAAAACAATCAAAATTATTTACCTTGATAGAAGCTGGGTTGATTATGGTTGGATGCCGACAAACAGCATTGCCTTCCATTACCTACAAGAGAGAGAAAAAAAGATAGACAATTACAATCTTTTTGATACAACTTTTTAATGAAATTTTTTTAATACAACTTTTTAATGTCATTTTAATGCAATTTTTTAATACAACTTTTTAATGTCATTTTAATGCAATTTTTTAATTTTTTAATAAAATTTTTGATGCTTTATTTTAATGTTATCAATTTTTATTCGATAATCACTGTGAAAACGAATTACCTCTCTACTAATACGGTTAAAACGAGGGAGAGAGTGCTCTTTAACCTTGTAAAATCCCACAGTAAATAAGGGTTAGCATAAACTAATAAAAATTATTAATTATCAAGTTATAGAAACTATTCCAATAATTAGTTATTTACATGAAACATATGATAAACATGTAAATAATAACATGCACGTTAAATATACAATAAAAATGTACATAAGATAATAAAACAGAACTCATTAAAAAGTCCATTGGGTGACTGTTACATCTTGTATGTTTATTATTTATTTAATACTGCAGGATTAGAATTAATTCTTATAATTCTTCATTTTTTTTTTTTAATTTGTAGAAGGAATTTTTTTTGAGAAATTGATGTATATGATTATTATACATTTTATTTTATATTAATTTATTATATATATATATATATATATATATATATATATATATATATATATAATATCCCCGATGCAATCTTCTGTACCCTCTACAATATACAACGTATACAAGGTCTCCTGATATGCCTATTACTAGACGGCACACCTTTATCTTGTTACCTAGCACCTCACCTCCTTTTCTGATGAGAAGCATTAGGCTTCAAAATGCCTAGCATAAAAAGCTCTCATAACCCCTGCACACTGGAATTTGATCAATAAATCTATATATACCAGTATATATGTATTTTTCTATCATTAGCATATATATATATATATATTTCTAATTTGTAATGGGTGAAATTTTTAAATTTGTCTATAAAAGGAAGTTACTCAAGTTTTGGTTAGAGAAAGTAGGGAACATAGGTACTGTCCCTTTAATGGTCTCTACGATCATAACATTAGTTTTTATATATACAAATCTTCATATTTTATTGATACTAAAACTATTGAGATATTTATTTACTTTTATTTATTATTTGTGTGTTTTTTCTTATCAATTATTTACTGTTTCCTAAAATCAGATGTCTTAGGAACAAACTCATAAGAATGTTTGGTGTTAAATATTTTAGAGTGTTAAGAATCTGAGTCAACTGCTTTTTGTCATTCGCCTTTTGTGATATCATACAGTGTGCACAATGACAAGATACAAGATCCACAGACTTTTAGACTCTTCAGGTCAAGATGGATTATCTAGTATATACAGTTACTATCCATATAGATGACTCGTTAGCTGACAACCTCTGACCCAAAGTGTCAAAAGGTCATCATATATTTTGTTTTAATAGATAGTTTCATGCATTGGTTACTTCAGCAGTTATGACATCATAAAAGATATTCCTGATATGTTCATCTTTTTTTATATAATGAATGACAACTTCTGTTTTATGATGTTATAAAGAATTTTCCGAGTGTTATCTGCCTCCATTTAAGTGGATGACTTGCAAGCATTTTTACGTATAAAAACAGCAAAAAGCAGAAAATAATGCAAAAGTTTACCTGTGGTGGCTGCATTAGGTAAAGCAAATGTTTACCGTTTCCATTAGAATTGGATAATTCGTACGGCCATTTAATAGTTAGCCTGGAATTGGGCACAGATCCAGGACCCTTATTATAAATCTGCAAAAAAGAGGGAGACCAATTTTTAGCTTATGCTAGACAATATCTAAGAATTAATTCAAGTCAAGACAATCAAATATATGTGTCACTTTTTTCTTTATAAAATGAATTAAGCTCTCTAGGCAGTCAGTAGTGTGAATGTAAACAAGTTTACCATCATAAATTCCCCTTTTTAGTAATGAGTGTAATGATGTAAGCTAGTTGAAATAGCGAGGTTTTGAATATCAACTTGAAATACTTGCCACATCTAATCACATGGAAGAACCATGATACAGTGAAACAGTTGATAGATTATATATATATATATATATATATATATATATATATAGAGAGAGAGAGAGAGAGAGAGAGAGAGAGAGAGAGAGAGAGAAAGAGACACACACACATCCATGGACTAATTTCAGTGAATCACAGTTGTTCAGTGTAATGATGCTGATTTTTTTAATAATATTAGATTTCAGAGATCAATCTGATACAATTCTGATGATTGGTATTGCTGTGAAATTGCAGTAAAGTGTTAAACTTAATACAATATCATTTACTACTGCTATATATAAATATTTAGTATAAATATTTTGTGACATGCATAAAAATGGCTTTCACCAAATTTGGCCTAGTTTCCTTGATTGATAAGTTTCAATAAAATGACACAAAATTAAGACTTCAAATTGTTCCTTTCACAAACATGGAACACAACACCTCTTATCCCAAGTGCTTTCAAAAAGTAAACAATTAAATGGAGACTGCTAGGAATAGCAAATGCATGTTAATTTTTAAACACAGTCTGCTATTAATGTTTAAATAAGAAACTAGTGATAATTAGATTTTATGATGAAAGAAATCTACTAAATCAGATAAAGATACACATACAGTGTAAACAATCAGTATTGTTAAATTGCTTATTATATTTTAATTCTTTAAAACTTTTTCATAAAGTTTGGTTCCAGCATAAATGTTTTCATGTACTTAGCCTACTATATAATATATAAATCTATAAAACTGAGAATGTGTGTGAGGAGACTTCTCAACCTATGTACTCAACAAATTTTTATTTACAGATTTGAAATTTGGTATATAGGATATTCAGATATAGAAAACTTCTTAATTGGTTTTCATCTGGAAAAACGGGCAGCTAAGAGGTCAAAATTGATTTTTATCCGTTAACTGTTTCACGACTGCACATGCGAGAATCATTCACATTATGTAAAGAATAAGTAGGTTTGAAAACACTTTAACAAATTTAAAGGTTGTGTCAAGCTGGTTATTGTATTTGAATCACTATCTTTAGATTTTGGTTTTGATCTCAGCTTCAGTATTGTTTTTTTTTCATACTTACAAGAAATGAACTGTTTAGAAACGGCACAATTCTCATATACACGTCTCAGTTTCTTTTCATTTATTTTTACTTCATATTTTTTAAAGGAATTTAATGTTACATTTAATACCAGGCAACACCTGGTATATCCTCTTGTTTTTATACTAAAGTAATCTATGGCTCTGCTTGTTATTGAGCACTTTTCTATAAATGCTATATGGTTCATGTAATTGTTTATACACCAAAACATTATACACACACACATATATGTGTGTGTGGAGGCATGTACATGAAAGTGTTCAGAAATAAATATGAAAAGTGCTCAATAAATAAAAATAGCTAGAGCTAATATAAACCCAAACCAACGGAAAACATTAAGAAGTTTGAATGAAACAAACGTAAAGAATAGAAGGATCACTTACTTCATACGTGTGATTAACAGCAGGTCCAATGTCATCTTCATTTAGCACACCACTTTCACCACGTACCTCACCACTGTAAACCACTTGCTCAGGTGATGACCGACTAAAGCAGAATAATTTTACATCATTATAATGTAAGCGAGATAAGAAACTGATAGAATTCAGATGAAAAATCCTGATAGATATTACTTGAAATAATACTTTCAAGGAGATCCTAGCCAAAAAGGAAAAGCTCAATATTTAAGAATAGAGCAATGTATAAGTTTCGTGGTTAAATTTTAAATTCTGGAAAAACAACATATAGAGACATATTCGATTTAAGAATTTATTGTTTGACAAAAAGGAACATATCGAAGGGGTTATTTTAATTTCCTTAATCCATGGATTTTCAACAATGGCTATATCATCAGAGGAAATGAAATGCAGTTAGCAAAATGTTCAGCTGCGAATGAACGCTATTTTGCTTTTCAGCACAATTATTAAAAATAGTTTTTTTGAGTGGTTGTGGATAATTATATGGAGAAAATGATACGAGCCATTGTTGAAAATCCATGGATTAAGAAAATCAAAATAACCCCTTCGATATATTCCTTTTGTCAAATAATAAATTCTTAAATCGAATATATGTCTCTATATGTTGTTTTTTCAGAATTTAAAATTTAACCACGAAACTTATCATTATAATGTACAAACAAAGTTTGTTTTTTTCATTTTAATAAAAGAAAGTTATGAATTTGTAGCATAAAAATATGCATAATTTTGCTGTATTATCAAAAAGTGTTTAAAAAAAATCTCATTAAAATGTTTCGTTTTTTTGAATTTTGTAAATTTTGTCACTTGTTATTGCATAACAGTAAAAAAAAACCAAATAATTTTTGATTTTATTAAAATTAAGAAATTACCTTTTTTCAGGTTTACAAAAATCTGAATAGAATAAACGTATCTAAAACTGTTCACTCAATTTTTACTTGCCTTAAAGAAATTGCATAAAAGTTGCATTTAAAAAATTGCATTAAAAAGTTTCATTAAAAAATTGAATGAAAAGTTGTATTCAAAACAACAGTAGCGGGGATGCCCATTGCCCAGGTGTGTGTAGGTGGTGCAGTAAGGAACCCCATATATTCACATAATGAACATTTGGACTTGTAACTTCTGTTCACTCAAGCTCCTCACTAAAATATGAACATTTTCATAATTGAAAAATAACTTATTTTTTTACTTGTATAAAATGTTTTGTTATAAAATTACGTATTTCTCTCATTTTTCCTTTACAAAACTTTGTTTTAAGTAGCACTTGTTACCTAGTGACTCTTCTATTATTTTAATATTTCATTTTATTATGCATGTCTGTTTATATATATATAGTGTAATAGAATATATATATATATATATATATATATATATATATATATACACACAGAGTGTCCATAAAGTCCGTGTGCAATTTTAAAATGAATTGTTCCAAAATCAAATCCTTTTTACATGTTATTTCTATTGCAATCACAAATAAAATTATAAATATTTTAAAGCGCACACAGACTTTATGGACACCCTGTGTGTATATATATATATATATATATATATATATATATATATATATATATATGGACACCCTGTGTGTATATATATATATATATATATATATATATATATATATATATATATATATATATATGAAAGTGGAACATTTCTCAACCTATATGCTCAACAAATTTTGGATCTATAGACTTAAGATTTGGTATATCGTGTATTCAAACATGTGGAAAACTTTTTAATCAGTTTTCATCTGGAAAAAAGGGCTGCTAAGGGGTCAAAATTAAAAAAATTGGTACACGAAAGTAGTTGGATTTTTATCTGTTTGCTAACTGTTTCACGACTGCTGTGCAAATCATTTATATTATGTTAAGAATCGTGTACATGATGTTAGAGTTAGAAAACATTCTGTAAAAATCATGTCAAGCTGGCCTAATGGTTATCGTACTTGACTCACTGTCTTTATGTTTCGGTTTGATCTCAGTTCAAGTATTCTTTTTTATTTATAAATTGTAAGATGGTCAACATATTGAAATTTGAAATATAGACTTTTGTCATTTATTTGTTATATGCTCTGTAATTATACTGAGTTTCATAAATTAAAGGATTAGTATAAATAAAAGGCGAAATATAATTGAAAAAAAAAACTATATTTACACATAAATATGTATTTGTTCATTTTCTTTCTTCACTAAAATAATAACTGTTACCTGCAATTCCTATTAAATCTCAGTGTGGTTCTTGGCTCAATTCAAAGATTTTTAAACCCCACCACAAGTTAACTGTTCAACAAGTTTCATTTGAAAACGATTTGTTACATAAAACTCAGATCAGCACCAAAAAATTTGTATGTGAAAGGTTTCTAATCTGATGTATTTCTGTTTTCGATAAACATGTGCACGCCATTTGGAAGCTTTTTTAGTTTTGTACCAGTAAGTTATTTTGCTAAATAGAAACTGGTAATTTTATACAAAAAAAAAATGACTCACCCAGTAATGTGTATGTCAGTCATAATAAGGACTTCAATTGTTAGATTTGCATTTGTGTCTTCCATGCTAATTTCTTCACTGGTGCTACAAGAGATGAAGAAAGAGAATTAAATGAAGACATTTGGAAGCAAAAGAAATCATAAATAAATTAATAACAGTTCTGAATTTTTTAAATGAGAGCTGATTGTTTTTATTACTTATTTTGAGCAGACTATTGTTGTACATTTGTGTAAAATATTTTTAAAAATCCGCCAAGCCAATTTGGAGTCCATAGGGAATAACCTTTTATGTAGAGATAAGTGTTTCATGATATCATATAATATATGCACACACATTTATATTTAACAAATATAAACTCTAACTAATTATATAATAATATATAAACTCTAACTAATTATAAACAAAAGTGTGTTATACTTTGTATACATGTACAAAAAACTATGGTAATAGAGAATTTCCCGCATTAACATTCTATATAAGCAATAACAAAAACTTGGAAAAAAAAAAAAAAAAAAAAAAACTTGAAAAAAAAAAAAAAAAACTTGTACATACGTTGATATTTTTGCATAAAGGTTTAAGATATTTGCTTTTGAGTCTGGATCATTGACTTGCAGTTTGACCTTGAAAGAAAGTGTTTCACCTTGAGGAAAAGGATTCCCAAGTCGATCGCACAAGATTAAAGTCTTGTTCTTCGTAGAACAATCTACTGACTGTTTGCTCTAAAATGGAGAAAAAAATAAAAATAACCACAAGTTACATATAATCGAAGCATACACTGGTACAAAGATAAGATTGTGGCACAGCCTACATTCAAATTGCTACACACCAGTTTATTACACCAGTTGACAACACTCAGTTCATTACAAATGATTCTATATAGCATTTACTATTTGATTTTGTTTGTTTATTATTTTGTTTTTTTTTTGGGGGGGGGAGATTTGGGTTTTTCATTCGAAAGCTTCATATATATATGTGTATGTGTATACATATGTGTATGTATATATATGTTTATGTCAGGTCATGTCATATGCTACTGGTACCATGTAACCCAGTACTACCTGCCTCATGGTCGGGTCACCGGCGACTAAACTGGTTCCCCCACAAGACTTGTTTGGTGAGGAGGGCGGCTAGTCTCCCTGAAGGATTAAAAACAAGACCTTCCAAAGGGCGAATGAACTCTTTTTCTGGGTCAACGGCCAACTAGCACCGTGTATATTTGTGCGTGTGTATATGTGTATTGAGGTAGAGAGGGCTCCTGTAAGCTGTGGTGAAGGCAACCTTTCTAGGAGAAGCAAATCTCTGATTAAAAAAAACCATAAAGCGGAAGACCGGTGCCCGCATTAAGCTGGTCTGCAGTTTATTTTGTTGCTGGCTATCTTGCTCTTGCTTGTTGCTGGATCTCAACATTTTGAACCGAGAGAGAGACTTAGCTGTCGTACAAAGCTAAGACTCTGTAACATCATATTTGTATAGATACTCCCTCAGACATTTGGAATCATGGATTTTAAATGTCTGAGGGAGTGGCACTCGTCTGACAAGACGTTGCAATCATCATGTGTATATATATATATATATATATATATATATATGTTGTATAATTAAATTGTACGACATAATCGTGTTGACACACCGGTTCTCGTCAGATCACCAAAGTTAAGCAACAGTGAGCCTGGCTAGTACCAGATGGGTGATCATTTGAGAATTCTAGGCGCTGCATGTGCTTTCCGCTTATTTTGGCATTTGTTTCTAGTTGTCCTGAACCGCCACTTTTCATTGGTATTTAATAACGTCAACTCAGGAGAGGTGTGGTTGGAGATTGCACAACTCTTACCACAAAAAATTTCATGCGCAGGCACCTTTTAACAGTGGGTATCTATAGTCTGTCAAGACTGAAGGAAGCCTTAAATAATAATTATTCTTTTATACCTACAGACATTAGTATTTCATGTTTACGCAATCATCAGTGTAGGATGACAATTCTTGCCGGTCAGGAGACTCAAACCCAGCCATGAAGCCACCTTTGACTCCATTTTCTCAGCCTCTATCTCCAGGCCACCAAACAATTGCCACAAGAATGAAGAGAATTAAGAACCACACAAAAAAAAAAATGACATTATTAAAAGATTTCAATAGTTTTCAACTGAAAATGAAATAATGTGGAATCACTGAGTGAAAGTGTCATCCACTTAATGAATGCACATTTTATGAATTCATATGAATTTAATTTAAACTTTTGAATGGCTCTCCTTCCACGTTTATACATAAAATTCGTATGAAAATGACATTAAAAATCAGTTTAAAGTTCATGCATAAATCTATTGTAAATCCGTATGAAAGTGAAGGATATTAGACATCAATTTAATTTGGCGATTATCGAGAAAAGTTTGCATTTTAAAATCATGAAATATATTAGACATTCAATTTACCTCTCCGTAATCGACGCCTTGGTAGTCAACATTTGCTGGGATTTTCAAGAAGAGTTTTGTGTCATAAGCCGGTTCTCCTCTATTTGAAACTGTAAAATCGATTTGTAACGAATTGGTTTCTTTATTATTCAGAACATATGGCCCTTTGTCATGGACTCTGAAAGTAAAAGAAATTCATGTGTTTTTGGTAAATCCGCAAATTTTAAATGAAATATTTAATTTAATTTTTTTTTTTTTTACTGAAAATTCCAGAAATATTGTTATGTATACCAATAAAGTGTATATACTTGAAAGATTGTTGATAGTTTTTTTATGACCAAACAATATTTTTAGGGAATTAATTTCTAATTCAGTCACATAAATTTCTTTCTTGTTGAGAACAAAATGCACATTTAAGTCAGATTATTTTCCTTTCTATTTCCCACGACAAAACATTCCTTTATCTATCTAAGCAGAATTTGCAGTTTTTTCCGCTCCCAACTATCAATAAATTCCCAACTATCAATAAATTCCCAACAGTCAATAAATTCCCAACTATCAATAAATTCCCAACTATCAATAAATTCCCAACAGTCAATAAATTCCCAACAGTCAATAAATTCCCAACTATCAATAAATTCCCAACAGTCAATAAATTCCCAACTATCAATAAATTCCCAACAGTCAATAAATTCCCAACTATCAATAAATTCCCAACTATCAATAAATTCCCAACAGTCAATAAATTCCCAACTATCAATAAATTCCCAACTATCAATAAATTCCCAACAGTCAATAAATTCCCAACTATCAATAAATTCCCAACTATCAATAAATTCCCAACTATCAATAAATTCCCAACTATCAATAAATTCCCAACAGTCAATAAATTCCCAACTGTCAATAAATTTCCAACAGTCAATAAATTCCCAACTACCAATAAATTCCCAACAGTCAATAAATTCCCAACAGTCAATAAATTCCCAACTACCAATAAATTCCCAACAGTCAATAAATTCCCAACTATCAATAAATTCCCAACAGTCAATAAATTCCCAACTATCAATAAATTCCCAACAATCAATAAATTCCCAACTATCAATAAATTCCCAACTATCAATAAATTCCCAACTATCAATAAATTCCCAACAGTCAATAAATTCCCAACTATCAATAAATTCCCAACTATCAATAAATTCCCAACTATCAATAAATTCCCAACTATCAATAAATTCCCAACAGTCAATAAATTCCCAACAGTCAATAAATTCCCAACTGTCAATAAATTTCCAACAGTCAATAAATTCCCAACTACCAATAAATTCCCAACAGTCAAGAAATTCCCAACAGTCAATAAATTCCCAACTACCAATAAATTCCCAACAGTCAATAAATTCCCAACTATCAATAAATTCCCAACAGTCAATAAATTCCCAACTATCAATAAATTCCCAACAGTCAATAAATTCCCAACTATCAATAAATTCCCAACAGTCAATAAATTCCCAACTATCAATAAATTCCCAACTATCAATAAATTCCCAACAGTCAATAAATTCCCAACAGTCAATAAATTCCCAACTATCAATAAATTCCCAACTATCAATAAATTCCCAACAGTCAATAAATTCCCAACTATCAATAAATTCCCAACTATCAATAAATTCCCAACAGTCAATAAATTCCCAACTATCAATAAATTCCCAACTATCAATAAATTCCCAACTATCAATAAATTCCCAACTATCAATAAATTCCCAACAGTCAATAAATTCCCAACTATCAATAAATTCCTAACAGTCAATAAATTCCCAACAGTCAATAAATTCCCAACTATCAATAAATTCCCAACTATCAATAAATGCAAACACAAATGAAGCAACGCCCAAAAACAGAAAGACTTTTATCAAAAAAAAAAATCCGTTTCTGAATTTTTGAGACGAGGATTGATTATTTGTATTATTTGGATTCCTCAGACTGCTGTTCTCATCTTGAGTGAGATTTTCACGTTTCAGTCAATGTAACCTCTGACTTTCAAGTGTATCTTGTCAAGCTCGGGAATTTTTCTGTCGAACTCGGGAATTTGGACAGAATTTCGAACGGAACCTTTTATTTACTTCATGGGGATAGCATGCTTTTGTTTTATCAGTCATGACTGGATAGAGGTCTTACGTAATTCACAATTGTATTTTTACACTGAGAATTGAACCTCCAGGAGGATATCACTTTTACAAGTATTTTAACAAATACTCTAACCACCGCGCCATGGGTCCTTGCGGATAATTCTAGTACAAATTTTTATTTCTAGTTGTAAACATCACTATGTATTACTAATTATTATTACGATATATTACTGTATATATATATATATATATATATATATATATATATATATATGTGTGTGTGTATATACATATATACACACACATATATATATTACTAGCAAGACCATCCGTTGCTCGGTACCGTATAAGAAAAACTTTGGACATACCTGTTATTCTTAGGATTGAGGAATTTTTGATGTCTACGTATCATTTGTCATCTTGAGCAAAAGAATATTTTACTTTTATCTGCTTCTCTATCATGGCCACACATCTACAGTGAGCTCTTATTTCACACTATTACCACAATCAACAGCTTCACGGTGGTAACTGGGACAATATCGTAATCCTTACTAATGTAAATTTGGTAAATTGGATTACTTAAGGGGACGACTCATCAAGAACTTGTTTACGTTGGACTTGAAGACAACCATATTGCAGTCAGCTGGAAAGCAGGCAAATGGAAGACAGTTCCACAGGCGTGCAGTTCTAAGAAAGCAGTTTTGTTCATGGAATCCACATTTAGATTTAGGCACAGATAAAGAGTGGGGGGAATTATTGATAGTGGTTTCAGCTAGACAAGCATAGCATAAACGATTGACTAATCATCTTTCAGCGAAAATTGATGTGGCAGGAGTTAATTGAGATAGAGAGGGAAATTGCACATTTAACTGACCACACACTCAATATAAATTGCCCCAAACAGCTGGTTTTAGTCAGTTCATCCATGAGATCAGTTGAATTCAGTTTGAGAATTTGGGAGATGAGCTCAATTTTGGTTTGGTGCAAATAGATTGGTTTTGTTAAAGATGTACCGATGAAGAATCTTTAAGATATTCAGAGATTCAGAGATCACAGTTAGGATGTCTGCTGTGGAACGGGCTTGTCTAAATCCATATTGTTTGTCAGTCAGTAGTTTAGCATCTGTAAGATGATGGACTAGAGCATGGTTAATTATGGTCTCAAATATTTTGGCAAAAAGTGGGAGGAGGCTAATGGGGCGATAATTTGATGGGTCTGTCCTTTCGCCAGAATTCTTGAATACTGGTACAACAGAAGCAGTTTTCCAACAGACCAGAAAGCAAGCTTCATTAAGGCATTTGTTGTAGAGTTTGGAGAGAACTGGAGCTACTTCGGCTGAGGACTTTTTTAATAGCACAGCTGGGATAAGATCGGGTCCACATGCTTTTGAGGTGTCAAGGTTTTTTATGATAGCATGCACCTGAGCAGGGGTGGTTTTCAGATCGTCTAGCGTGAACCGACACCTTGCTGCCCAAATCCCTACATAGTACCCCAGTAGTTGTTGCCCCTGATAGTAGCCCCCTACACCAAAGTGGCAATTTGCCTTGTTTGGGGTGAAAATGTAATAAAAAAAATAAATAAATAAAAAAAAAAAAAGATTCATTAAAACTCTCTGAAAAATAGCAACTCAGAATCTCCATTACAAGGACTGTTGTACTAACTTAAAATGATAAAGTACGACAGTCCTTGTTGTGGAGATTCTGAGTTGCTATTGTAAAAGTTCATTAGAAAGCTTGGATGCGATAAAAAACCCAAAACAAAATGAAAAAAATGATGAAGTTAAAACCTGATTTCATAATAATACTTAGGAGCAAACACCCCATCCTCATCCGTCTGAAGAGTAAAAAAAGAAGAAAAATGAGTGGGACAGAAATTAACAGCAACATCATAAGATGTGTTATCTGTGCCGAAATCTATTTGATTATTTTTTAATTTTTTTCCTTGTTATCTATTGTTGATTGTTTTACTAACCAAACTATGAGATTGTTTTAATATATCCCTGAAAGATCAAAAGAATGGCTCATGTCACTATGTTACACATACTGCTGCTAACAACAAACATCATTTCTGTTCTCTCTGTCCTGATGCTGAGAATAATGACAATAATAATTGTCATTATCTGATGCTGAGAATAATGTCCTGATGCTGAGAATAATTGTCCTGATGCTGAGAATAATGACAATAATAATTGTCATTATCTGATGATGAGAATAATGTCCTGATGCTGAGAATAATTGTCCTGATGCTGAGAATAATGACAATAATAATTGTCATTATCTGATGCTGAGAATAATGTCCTGATGCTGAGAATAATTGTCCTGATGCTGAGAATAATGACAATAATAATTGTCATTATCTGATGATGAGAATAATGTCCTGATGCTGAGAATAATTGTCCTGATGCTAAGAATAATGACAATAATAATTGTCATTATCTGATGTTGAGAATAATTGTCCTGATGCTGAGAATAATGACAATAATAATTGTCATTATTTGATGCTGAGAATAATGTCCTGATGCTGAGAATAATTGTCCTGATGCTGAGAATAATGACAATAATAATTGTCATTATCTGATGCTGAGAATAATGTCCTGATGCTGAGAATAATTGTCCTGATGCTGAGAATAATTGTCCTGATGCTAAGAATAATGACAATAATAATTATCATTATCTGATGTTGAGAATAATGACAATAATAATTGTCATTATCTGATGCTGAGAATAATTGTCCTGATGCTGAGAATAATGACAATAATAATTGTCATTATCTGATGCTGAGAATAACTGTCCTGATGCTGAGAATAATGACAATAATAATGTTTGTCAAGGACCTCTCGTGAATAATGACACTTCAACCTTTTGAGCAAAGAAATTCTATGCAGTTATTCTATCACATTTATACATCATGGAGTCCAGATAATTAGAACTTTGTAAACATACAAGAGGCTGACTATATAGATATCATTAACTTTCATTGATAAGGACCACATACGATGCTATATGTAGTATAAAACATTGTTAAATAATCACCTGAAAGTAAAAATCAACAACAGTGATTAAAAAAAAAACATTATAAACAAGAGTTACTTAGAACATAGGAGTAATAATCGTTTTCATAGATCAAATACAAAACATTTGCTTATGTTTACATGGTTTCAATGTACTTTCATGCATCTTCACATATAAAGGTCGAGGTTTCATTGGTTGACTCGAACAATGTGATGTAAAAATATACAATTGTTAAAGATAATTTAGTGAGAGTCCATAGCTAATGTAAAGTTTGAATATAGTGTGATGCTCATACACCTGTCGGAATGATCCAGAAAGAAGCAACTCAGTTAAGGAAAATGGCTCAATAGCTAAGCTAATAAGGTATAGTAGAGCTGATTTACAAAATGAATTGCTCACAGACTCTGGTGATGACAATTGTACTCATCCTGTAATCCGATTCTCTACTTTCTTATTTAGTTCAATAGTTATTGGAACAGCTGCATTCACTCAAACACATTTTAGTACTGCTAATATATCGACAATTACTATTCTTATATTAGAACTGTCATCTAGGCTTCAACCTCTGTCCCATCGATGAAATATTGCATCCCTCTGCCTGTTTTACAAGTATTTTAATAGCAGGTGCTCCAATGAACTGCAAGCCCTTGTACCCCCTCGATGTAAATACCGCTGACAAACCCGACAAGCAGCAAAATCCCACCCCTACACAGTAGAGATCCCCAGAATCCAGAAAACCTTCTACTCTAATAGTTTCTTTCCTAGAACTGCTAGACTTTGGAATTCCCTTCTGGGGTTCCTGCTTCCCTGTACTGACATGCAGAAGTTTGTGTAATGTAAACAGACATCTTGCTGCTCAACTCCTTACATAGTATCCCTGCAAATTATTTCCAAGATAGTAGCCCCCTACATTAAAGTAGCACTGTGCCTTGTTTGGGGTAAAAATGCATGTTGTGCAACCGTCTTTCTTGCTACTCATTTACCTTGTAAGGTTGATTGGTTTTGCAATCAAGAAAAGATCCGACTGACAACGATTGTCAGCACCACATTCCTTCTGGATTTCAACCTGAAAGTAAAAAAAAAGACAAATAAAAATCTGTAAGATTGTATGTGGGATGTGTCAGATTACGTAGGAAGGAAATTTCTATTTTGAAGTTAAGATTAAGAGGTTAAATCCAAAAATTGAGAATCCAAAGTATTTTGGAATGCCCCTAGTACATGTCAAAAAAAAAAAAATGATGAGCAACACGTCAGGAATTGAAACTATCCTCCACACTACAGTTTTGGATATTCATTATCATCATAGCGTTTCTCTGTTTCTGATTGTTTTATTAGTCTAACACTATCAATATCTGTAACAGAGAGATGAAACTGACAGGGCATGAATGCATAAGTTCAGTCATCATAACATTGCAATTTGCAATCCCTTCCGATCCATTTGAGCAGAATAAAAAATAGGAGGCAATTACTTTTGGAAAATCAACTGTTTCTGCCCCCCCCCAAATATGATTGGCAACACGTCAGAAATTGAAACTATTCCCCACACTATAGTTTAGACAATGACGATGATAATAATAATAATAATAATAATAATAATAATAATCATCATCATTGCTCCATCTTGAGATCCATTATCGAGCAGTATTTGAGACATTTCTCAGATCTACACCGGAACACACCTCGCTCAGAGGACAATTCGCAAGGTTGTGCGCGATGGTTGGCATGTCAGTGTTGCAAAGATGTGCACATACCCCTACATGTGCAGGTTGTCCCATATTTTGACACTCTTTCCAGGGAAGTTCAGAGCCTGCTGGGAAATCTTCTTTCAGTACCAGAAGAGTTTCATTAAAAGTTCTCTTGACAGGCTCTGAACTTTCCCGGAAAACTTGGATAAGAGGAGTTGACTTACCAAAACATAAATACTGAGTGTACCATACTATTTGACATATAACTAGGTAAGGGGATGGAGGTGATTTCATACCTTGTCCTGAAGGTATTAGTGAAAGTGCTTACACTCATATGACCAACATTTGAACAAGTCATGCCAGTTCCACAATTTGCACGTGAAAGTATTGCACCATTTTCAAGTGTGAAAGTATACAAAACAATTGCAGACTTACTTGTCTTTCTTCGGTTGTTTTGTCAGAGTTGATCAGGTCAAGGATTGGATAGGAATTGATATCCGGGGGATTTTGTGTGCGAACTGGTTTGGGCACCATTAATTCGTAGCTGAACTGGAATTTAATGGGATTTAACTTGTCTCGGAAAGAATCCTGCAAATACAAGAATAACAAAATTATTTTTTTTAACAAATTAAATTGCAAAATCAAGTTAAAACTAGTAATGTTCATAAACTTGATGGATTGTGAAAGAATCAATTTCTAAAATCAGTTTACGGGTTTATCTGATGAAATATTTAAGTTCAAATCCTGTTTCTGCCAAGAGACTGTGAAGGAAGCTCAAGTCAGCTTCTTCTAAATTTGGAAGATCCTCTAGAAATAGTCTTTGAATTTTGTGAATAATTTTGGCCAAATTATGACATTTTTTCTTTCCTTTCCAAAAAGTGTCAAAATTGTCTCAAACAACCTGTTTACGTTTAATACTGGGGCACGCTGGGTACATCTAGTATATATATATATATATATATAT
This sequence comes from Euprymna scolopes, assembly GCF_053919585.1. Classification (NCBI taxonomy): domain Eukaryota; kingdom Metazoa; phylum Mollusca; class Cephalopoda; order Sepiida; family Sepiolidae; genus Euprymna; species Euprymna scolopes. Next base: position 771,698 of record NC_136493.1, read on the forward strand.
ATATATATATATATATATATATATATATATATATATTACACACACACACACACAATGTGGTGGGATGTCCTAGAATCTAATCACATTTAAATCCAAGAAACACTCCTGCTCGTTAACTTATAAATCAATAAAATTATTTTTTTACTTGATACAAATTTTTAATATTGTAATAAGGAAAGGAAGACGTTTTCTTTTTTTTTTTTATTGATATTCATGATTTAAAGCTTTAAGGAAGAGGAAGAAAAAGTCAGCTAAAATGTTTTGCCCACACTCATCAAGAACTGCATCTCAAGTGAATTTTTTATTATTAAAAAGTTGGAAAAAAAACAAAATGAGAGGAACTATATATATTTAAAATGCACTAGTGTTATGATATCTATGTATCTATAAAAGTGAAAATGTGTGTGTGTACATGGGTGGGTGTGTGTGTGTGTGAGAGAACACTTCTCAACCTAAATTCTCAATGAAGTTTTGATCCACAGACTTGAAATTTGGTCTATAGGGTATTCAGAAATGTGGAAAACTTTTTAATCAGTTTTCATCCGGAAAAAAAAAGGCTTGTTAAGGGGTAAAAATTGAAAAATTGGTACGTGGGTGTCATCGGATTTTTATCTGTTTGTCAACTGTTTCACAAGGTTTGAAAACACTTTCTAAAGATCTTGGCAAGCTGGTTTAATGGTTATCGTACTTGATTCACTATTTTTAGGTTTTGGTTTCGATGTTAGCTTGAGTATTTTTTTATGTGGCTGACATAGGTTGAGTGTTGGAACTGGTTTCACTTCTGCCTCTTTTTTTCTCCTTTCTTTGCCCACAACATTTTTTTTGTTGTGGTTAATGTAAGCAGTTTTTGAGATGAGCATCTGATCACAAGCCTAACATTTCCAATTGTTCAGAAAGGGAAATAATCAATCATGCTAAGCTCAAGAGAAGCCTGAGGAAAGGTAATATGTCAGTTGAAGAAGACCCAGATGTATTACTTAGAATGTAAATAAAAGTTATTGATGTGCATAAAAAAGGGTAAATGATTTCAAATAAGAAAAAGATATAAAATGTGTCGCACAACTTACACGTAGATATGCAAAGACTGTCGCACAGTTCTCTTCATCTTTACGTGAGAGCAATATGGTACCAGTCGTCTCGTAGTTGGTAGCAGGTGTGGGTTTGTAAAACAAGGCACGAACAATCAACACTTTGGGATCAAATTTTTCTGATATAGCTGTATATTTGATATTAATTTTAGAATTTGGTAAGCTAAAAATAAAAAAGATAATATTAAAAATGCAATGAGAAAAACGAACCAAATTAAATTTTTATGATAGAAAAAAACTTTTGTGGTTGTTCTCAGTTTCTGACCATTATTTCTTATACACATATATATAATCTCTAATATATAAAAGGCTACAGTCTGCCCGTCCATCTCCATATTTTGAAACTATCTCTTCTGAAACTAAAAGTTGCAGGGGCCTCAAATGATTAGATTTTTTATCGACCATTCTTTTATGGGTCTTCAGCAGCTAAAATGGTTTTTAAGGATTCAAACATGAGTCAAAATTTAAAAAAAAAACGTTATACATTTTGTACACTCCTCTTAGTTTATTTTTATTTTTTTATCAGTTCATATGCGTGTCACGTTGGTAAAGTTTTACTTTCAGTTTTGATTCTAGCTGATGGCACCCAAATACTTTATTTTGTTTACTTTTGGAATCACCATTATAATAATATATGCAAAATCTGGACAAAATAAAATATCATATTTAAAAATTTACTATTGTTAGCTCAAACAAAAGGTTTGAGAATTATTGGCATTTTAGCACACATTGCTAACTCTTTCTTTGCACAGACGGAACTACCATAAAATGTAAACAAACACATATTGCTCTTTCCTTGCATGGATGGAACACTCTCAAAATGTAAACACAATATTGGTTTGGGAATCTAAATATGTACACTCAACACTCCCCAATGCTTTACTTCTACTTATGCAGCTGCCATTGCTCAAAGGCAGCATGCATACTGCAGATTTACTTCTACTTATGCAGCTGCCATTGCTCAAAGGCAGCATGCATACTTCAGATTTATCTGGCATAAGTCAAGTACAAACAGACAAAAGTTTATAGAAGTTAGAAATAATTGTAAGAAAGAAATAGAAACAGCTAAGAGTAATACACCGAAACCACCAGAAAATTGATCGAAGCACAGAAATTAGGAACTTGTGATTTCTGGAAAATCTACAACAGTGTAGTTAATAATGGGAAATCAACAATTCTCCCACTATCCAACAATCACGAGGTTGTTTGCACGGCAACCGAGAAAGCTAACATGCTTGCCCGTCAGTTGGCCTCAAACTCTACTTGGAACCCAGCAAACCACTCCCTCCCTGATTTTCCTTTGCAGATAGATATCACACTAGATGACCTGAAAATCACCCCTTCTCAAGTACATGATATCATAAAAAACATAGACATCTCAAAAACATGTGAACCTGATCTCATGCTGGCAGTACTATTAAAAAAATGCTCCGCTGAGGTTTCTCTAGTTTTCTCCAAACTTTATAACAAATACTTTAACGAATCTTGCTTCCCTGACTGCTGGAAAATTGCTTCTGTGGTACCAGTTTACAAGAATTCTGATGGAAGAACTGACTCATTAAATTATCATCCTATTAGTCTCCTCTCTCTTTTCACAAAAATATTTGAGTCCATAATTAATCAAGCTCTAGTCCACCACCTTAGAGTTGCTAAACTTCTGTTCGACCAACAGTATGGATTATAGCAAGCCTGTTCTACAGCAGATATCCTAACTGTAATCTCTGAATGTATATGCCATGCACCGGATAAAGCAGGGGAAAAAAGGGCAGTAGCCCTAGATATATCTAAGGCTTTTGACAGGGTATACCACAATGGTTTTCTCATGAAAATCAGATCCTATGATATTACTGGATGAATATTTAACAAAATTAAATCCTTCTTAAATAAGAGAAGAATCCAGGTTATCCTCAATTTGATATAAATGTGGGTGTACCTCAGGAGTCGATCTTTGGACCTTTATTATCCCTAATATTAATAAATGACCTTCCTAATAAAATTGTCTCTGAGATGGGCATATTTGCTGACGACACCATGCTCTATAACAGGCATGAGGGAGAAACGAATGAACACATATCCAAGGCAATGGTGGAAACCCTAGAGGAAGACCTCTAGTCTGTAGTGGAACGGAGTCAAAAATGGATGGTCACATTCAATGCTGCTAGGACTAAGCTTGTTTCCTTTAATAATTATAAGAAACCTTCTCAACCAACAATAACTATGGCTAATGATGCATTACCTGTAAGTACTTAGTTCAAACTCCTCGGCTTAAGATTCACAGGAAACATGAGTTGGAACAGATACATCAAGAGCATTGCCGCAGCTGCTGCAAGGAAGGTGGGCTCTCTCTTCCGTGCTATAAAGTTACTTAAAGTATCTTGTACCTCTACAAGGCCACCATTCACCCATGTATGGAGTATTGTTGCCACATTTGGGCTGGTGCTACTAGTCTCTGATTCCTGGACAGGGTTCCAAAGAAAGTCACCAACCTAATAGGTCCTGAACTGTCAACCTTACTTTAACCTCTGTCCAATCGACAAAATGTTGCATCTCTCTGCCTGTTTTACAAGTATTTTAATGGTAGATGCTCTAATAAACTACAAGAAAGTGTTTTCTATCCTGTGAGAGTGTTAACCCTTGTCTAAAATTAAATTATGTTCTTTTAATAGAAGTTTACTTATTAATGGTAATAACATTATAAAAACTTCTATGCTGTTTAATTGTGCTTGAATTTTTGATAAGCGCTGATACAAGAAGTCTCAATCACGATTTATTTGAAATAAATTTAACTATTTTTGTTTGTTTGAAAAAAGTATGATTATACTGCAATGAATAAGAGAATAATGCATTCAGAGAATTGCTATTTCTTATATCTCTTTTATGTTCATTAAGCATTTTCTCTCATCTACATATATATGATGGCAGTTTTGGCAAGGAACAGTGTATATGCATTGGAAATTGCTTTGTTTTGGAGATGTTTTGTTGTTTTTAATGTTCTTTTCCAAAACTGCTATCATATATATGTTGGTGAAACCCAACGTAGATGAGAGAAAAGACTCAATGAACATAAAAGAGATATAAGAAATAGCAATTCTCTGAATGCATTATTCTCTCATTCATTGCAGCATACTTTTGACTTCAAACAAGCAAAATTAAATTTATTTCAAATAAACCACGAGGGAGACTTCTTGAATTAGCTCTAATCGAAAAATTCATGCACAATTAAACAAAGTGGAGGTTTCTATAATGTATCGCTATTAATAAGTAAACTTCTATCTAAAGAACGATTTAATTTTAGACACAGGTTAACTCTGACACAATAGAAAACACTTCCTATAATAATTAATACATATAATCAGTCATTAAATTACATAAAAAAAATACACTCATTTCATTTCAGTTGAACATCCATATTTAAATCAAAACAGACACATTTGTTCCAAAAAGTATATGAATTACATCATATCTTTTTAAATATATTAGCAGCTATATGATGTTATAAAAAAAATCATACTCTCTCTCATGACGCTATGCCCCACCCCTTTGAATTCCCAACAACTTTCTCTGTGTCTGAAATGGAACAGGGTCATACATTTCATTACATCAAAAATATGTTTTCAAATATTTGTACTGATGTTTTGTTTTCTTAATTTCATTCATCCAGAGGAAGTCTCGTAATAAAGACGAAACGTTGATGAATACAACTTTGTTTCATTTCTCTATTTCATATACATTTTAACATATATATAAACATGCATGTATATATACATATATATATACACTGCGTGTCAAATTATTAACGAGATAAAATTTTTCTACCAGTTTCAAAAACTTACTGGTAATTTTGTATCAAAAGCTTCGGAAACATTGGCAATGCTGAGCTGCGCATACTGTGAAATTTTTGTACTGTTTTTGTACTTGCCATCGTAATTGTTGAATCCACGGTATTTGAAGTGTGTCAAATTATTAACGAGGCAGTTTGGGTCGTAAAGGTGGTTTGAGTAGTTCTGAAAAGATTACTATTACAGAACAGCTAGCAAAGGGTAAAACTACCCTTGAAATATCGAAAATTATAGGAAAACACCATCAAACTGTGAAGAACTTTATCAAGGACCCTACAAAGGTATGTAAAAGAACTGATAAAGGTAAATCTAGAGTTGTTTCACACTGTCCTCTACTCCAAATTAAACGTGAAGTTGTTAAGAACCCTGGGCAGACAAGTCGAAAAGTCTTTGACCAAACCGGATTGGAAATGTCTCAAAAAGTACTCGATGTCGCCTTCTGAAAGAAGTGGCAAAGTCTGTTAAGCCTGTGACAAAGCCACCATTAAAGCAACATCACATACAAAACCGATTGAAATGGGCAGAGGACACCATGAAAACGGATTTTTCCAAAGTTTTGTTCACGGATGAAGTACATGTCACTCTTGATAGCCCAGATGGGATGGGTCCTAGATGGACGACATCATCATCAGCATTTAAGGTGCAAACAAAGTGGTGGTGGGATAATGATTTGTTCTGGGATTATCGGAGGTACTTTAGTTGGCCCATGGAGAGTCCCAAAAGGCATTAAAATGACGTCAAATGCTTACATAGAAAGGGGCACTTTGAACCATGGCTGAAGAAGCAAAGGTTGACGTTCAGAAGAACCATTATTTTTTATGCAGGATAATGCCCCCTTGCATGCAGCAAACAAAAGCAAAGAATATTTGCAACAACTGGGGTTCTCTGGGCTACAGAAGATGGAGTGGTCTGTGAGTTCACCAGATTTGAATCCAATTGAGAACCTTTGGAGTATTATGAAGCGACACCTCTATGCAAGTGGACGCCAATTTAAGAGCAAAGATGAGTTGTGGGATGCTCTCCAAGAGGTATCACGAGGAATAACTGTTGACGAAATCATAAATTTGACTAATTCTGTGGACCAACCTCTTTTACAAGTCATTCATAGAAAAGAATTGCATATTCCCAACTAATTATGTCAACGTAGAAATTGCTATGTAGTTATTGTGCTTTAAGGATTTTTTCTAGTTCATTTAATGTTTGAAAATTATTTTAATAAACAAGTCATGGGTATATTGTGTTTTTTTCTTCACCTCGTTAATAATTTGACACACTGAAATCAACAGATATTCCTATCTTCTGCCATAGTTTTGCTAATACTGCTTTAAATACTTTTATTTTCTGACTGGACTAGCTGAATAGTATTGTATGCATTTTCTTAAATTTTCATGAATTTTTATTCACTCGTTCCTTAAATATTTTAAAAAATGTAAACTCGTTAATAATTTGATATGCAGTGTGTGTATACACATACATACATATATACATATATATATATATATATATATATATATACACACACACACACACACAAGGTGTCTTCAATAAGTTTCCAGACTTTTATAATATGGATACTTTTATTGATAGTACACACATGAAAATCTGGTTCCCTTTGAAGTAATCTCCTCTGGCTGCAATGCACTTGCTGTACTTTTCCAACAGCTTTTGTAAAGCTCCATGGAACTCCTCTTGTGTGAGCATGTCAATGACCTTCGTCACAGTCCCTTTCATCTTCTCAATTGTCTCATAACGACAACCTTTAAGGTTTTACCTGAGCTTAGGGATTAAGCAAGGACTTTAGGGAGGGTGAGGAACTATCTCCATGCCCATCTTGGTCAAATAGTCAGTGACACAAATGGAGTTGTGGACTGCACCCTATCCAAATGAATATGATAGTTTACTCTGATTAGTAAAAATAAAAATAAAAGTTAATAATCAAATATATATTTTGTGTTGACTCCAGATTATCTCCCTTGATCTAATATGCGAGTTACTCCCCTTTCGCTGATGTGTGAATTATCTCCCTTGATCTAATATGTAGTTATCTCCCTATATCTGATATGCGAGTTATCTCCATTGATTAAATGTGCGAAATAAGTTACCTTATTAATTTGTTGTATGAAGTGTGCTGGTTTTTATTTATTATTATTATTATTATTTTATTTTTTTGCAAATATTAATTTTAAATACACTAGTGACATTATTAAAAAAAACATTTAGCTTTACCTACGCAATTTGAGATATTTGCATGCAACATCAATTTTTAATACAAGTTACAAACATTTTAAGTTTGCATGAATAACGATTCTGGCCAAATTAGCCATCTTTGTTTAGTCAGTTAAAACACAAACATGGTTACTTTTCTTGAAATCGAAATTTACACAAACTTAAAACCTGCATAAATATCCATATGTAGAAATACAATCGTTTAAAATCTAGTCTGTCAAATAGTTTCACACACAGCGAACACACTGACACAATTTGTAGAAATAAGAGAATAAGCAATACCACACTTTGATCATACCTCTGACAAACAGGCGTTGACACTAACTTCAGTTTCAATATCTTTTCCTTTTTCATCTCTCTCTCTCTCTCTCTTTTCCCCATTGCATGCAACAGTGATGAACGATGTGTTCCAAGTTTGGTTCACACACACAAACATGATTCTCGAATGAAACAAATTTTTGTGTACTAATCCAGTCTGAGCGAGGTAAGCTAAACATTGAAAAATCATGAACAAGCTCTGCAATCAATGAATTACCTCGGTAACAACATTAAACTGAACAATTAATCTGAATCCACACATGATCGCCAGAGATCAATAAAACACACATGCACACATGCTTTTATACGTTTTCTACTAAAAAATATTGTTTGTATAAAAATGTATGAATGTTTTCTACTTATCTTTAATAAATTCTACAGGTTATACATATATAAACTCAGCATCTATCTTCATTAATTTATAACTCGTTTGAACATGTAATGCTACCACAACACATAGTTTAATGTAAAAAGGTAGAAAAAATTGGTTAAAAAAATGTTTTTGATGACTGTATTTAGTGCGTTTGCTTTAAAGCAAATTATGTAATTTGTATTAGTTTTAAGAAATTTGTGTATAAAGTTATATTAATGAATATTAGCAAGTTTTTATTTGTTGCAAATGATTTTATTCATTTATATTGAAGTTTGTGTTTTATCACATGGACTTAGGGTTAGAGGAAGGTTTAAGGGATAGTGTGTTTTGTAAGAAACAAATAAAACATCAAACACTGTTCTTAAAAGGTTCATAATTTCTAGTAAATATTGTTTTAACGCAAATAGGTCACAAACGGGATAGGTGAAGCAAAATATTGTTTTTGACTAATATCTTAACCCTTTATTGCAAGATTGTACTTTCAAGTTGCCTTTCATAAAAACGCCTGTATAGGAAATATTTCTTACTTTTATGGCTGGTCTTCAAAGTACAGGTCTATGCATGGTTCAAGTGATGATGATGATGATGATGATGATGATGATGATGACACACCTTGGAAGCTCTTTTGCCAATGAATTTTCATCAGTTTTTTTTTCTTTCATAATACTGATAAAAATTAATTTTTCCACAATTTAATGCGTTTTCATTTTAATTTTTTCCTGAGTCATACTAGCCATACGATGTATTTCAGACTCAGTATATCAGGTTACACTAAGTATGCTTTACTTAGTGTAACCTGATATCATATTATATACAGCATAATCACGTTGACACACCCGTTCCCATCAGATGACCGAAGTTAAGCAACGTTGAGCTTGATCATTACTAAAATGGGTGACCAATTTGGGAAGTCCAGGTGCTGTATGTAGGAGGACATCGACACCTCCCTGCAAAAAGTTGCAAAACCCTAACGTCGTCATCTCCCCTCACGGGGATATGCATGCGACTGGGGATTGCTTGTGAATTTCATACTCCCATGAAACTTCCTCCTTTGGAGGAAGCCGGTTAAACCCTAAATAGGGTTGGTGCTGACTGCGCATGCAAATATGCTTTACTATGCATGCAATACTATATATGCTAATCTAGCTGAGCCATACTAGGTATGCCAATTTAAGTGAACCATAATAGGTATGCCAATTTAAGTGAACCATACTAGGTATGCCAATTTAAGTGAACAATACTAGGTATGCCAATTTAAGTGAACCATACTAGGTATGCCAATTTAAGTGAACCATACTAGGTATGCCAATTTAAGTGAACCATAATAGGTATGCCAATTTAAGTGAACCGTACTAGGTATGCCAATCTGTGAACTATACTAGGTATGCCAATTTAAGTGAACCATACTAGGTATGCCAATTTAAGTGAACCATACTAGGTATGCCAATTTAAGTGAACCATAATAGGTATGCCAATTTAAGTGAACCATACTAGGTATGCCAATTTAAGTGAACCATAATAGGTATGCCAATTTAAGTGAACCATAATAGGTATGCCAATTTAAGTGAACCATACTAGGTATGCCAATTTAAGTGAACCATAATAGGTATGCCAATTTAAGTGAACCATAATAGGTATGCCAATTTAAGTGAACCATAATAGGTATGCCAAATTAAGTGAACCATACTAGGTATGCCACTTTAAGTGAACCATAATAGGTATGCCAATTTAAGTGAACCATACTAGGTATGCCAATCTAAGTGAACCATAATAGGCATGCCAATTTAAGTGAACCATACTAGGTATGCCAATTTAAGTGAACCATACTAGGTATGCCAATCTAAGTGAACCATACCAGGTATGCCAATCTAAGTGAACCATACTAGGTATGCCAATCTAAGTGAACCATACTAGGTATGCCAATCTAAGTGAACCATACCAGGTATGACAATCTAAGTGAACCATACTAGGTATGCCAATCTGTGAGCTATACTAGGTATACCATACTTCTATGTCAGAATAAGTATGGCTTTAGGTTACACTAGGTATGCTGGTCTAGGGTAACCATACTAGGTATGCCATACTATGTATGCTATACTAGGTATGCCATACTATGTATATTATACTAGGTAAATCATACCATGTATGCCATAGTAAGTATGTTTACTAAGTATGCCATACTAGGTGTGTTTACTACGTATACCAATGTAGGTGACCTATACTAATTATGCCATCTTATATATGTTATACTAGGTAAGCCATACTAAGTATGCCATCGTATGTATGTTATACTAGGTATGCCAGCTGATAAATATATAATATAGGGACATATTGCACTGACCTTGACTTTGTTGTATACGTAAGACAAATGTCGAATTTTATACAGTGCTGTGTTGCAATAGAAGACGGACAGTTGCTTTTCCCATTGAGATCAATAATCATTGGATCAATAGTGATTTTCGATTTGAGTGTGATGATTGGTCGGGAATAAAGCAGAGCAACTGAATTTGATTCATAGGCACCAACCAAAACATCAGGATAGCCGTTGTTGTCAACATCCATCCCCGTACCAATAGATATGCCAAAGGCCTTAAACGGATCGGAAAGGTCATTCGCTGATATCCTCTGAAAAAGTTGAGAAGAATACATTAAGAAAAATAGTAAACAAAAATGATTAAGAATTAAACTAAAATACAATGTGTGTCCATTAAAAATGGGATGATTCTCATATTTTCTACAATTTTGATACAACTACCAATTTTATTCTGAATTATTGATTCCAATACAATTACAAATTCTGATCCTTTTGAAATAGATAAATATTTAGTTATTTTTTTTTGTTTTGATTTTTTTTTTTTGATTTCTGTAAAAAACAATATAATATGTGCATATATTTTTGCAAACAAAAAATATACTTGTTGAGGGATAATCTATATATGATAGTTTTACAAATAGAACAGTAATGCAAAATTCAGTTGATAAAATTAAAAAATAAAGAATCGTTTTTGGCACTGGAAAAAAAGACATAATTGTTCTGATTCCCATATATCAAAATCTTCCGATGTTTTTATTCCCGATTCTGATTAATTGTCCCAACACTAATATCCATATTGTTGCAATAATTTTTATATAATTAGAGGGTATGATTAAAGAAAGTTGAAAGGTTCTACTTATAGACATTTGCGATAGGAACTGGCGAATCAAATAGAGCCACGTTCTGCTAGCAATCCATCAGAAACTGGAATCACTCCATAAAAATATTGGATCTTTTAGAATTCCCACATATAATTTTTTATGTCCACACAAAAAAGATCTTTACATTTTGTCTGCAAACTTTTAAACTTGAAAATTTATACAGATTAGCTACCTACGAACAACTCTTTTCATCTCCAGGACTTATACAGATTAGCTACTCATCAGAAACTCTTCTGAAATTAAACATGGCTTTCACTTCAAAAGGTTATGGACCTGGTGGAAGACTTTACTCTGATGGATCGAAATCTAAATTCAAATCGTGGAAAGTGAAATTTTGGATTATTTATGAATTCCAAAATTAGTCATTAAGATACAACTTGAAAATCGAAATGATCTTGAATTTATTGAAAACTGTTTTTGTGGAATTAATGCCTAGATGACAGATATCTGTCTCTGATTATACGAGAAGTCTTGGACGATGGCTGCAAAGCATTGAACATATTAAGAGAGCATTATTTATCAAACGGAAAACCCAAAATTATCTCTTTATATACTGAACTAATTTATGAAAACGGAGATGATTACAGATTATATTATAAGGGCAAAACAACAGCAAATTCATTAAAAATGTCTGTCGAAATGATTAGCGACAGTCTGTTTATCTCCATGGTCCTTAAAGGGTTGCCAAGTGATTTTTAGTCGTTTACCACTGTGATAACTCAGAAAGAAAAACATAACTTTTAGTCAATTCACGGTAGCACTTAGCAATTATGAGGAATCTGAGAAAATTATCAGAGAGAATACAGAATCTATAAGTACCATGAAATTCAAAAATGGCCATTTAAAAAGACCAAAATTAAATTATACCTTTACTCCAAATAAAAGCCACAATTTTTCAAAGAACAATTTTTCTCCTAAGAAAAAGATGAACATTATTTGCTTTAATTGTGGGCGATCTAATCATAAAAGTTTCTAATGTAGATACAAAAATTTCAAAGAGGACTCCATCAGAAATGTGGGATGCTTGTGGGGCAACGGCACATGTAATTACAAAGGAATCAGATTTATTTAATTTTGATCTCAGCTTTATCCATCAGACTCACTTTGTAGAGCTAGCCGACACTAGTCGAGTAAACGATATTGTTTTGAAGATGCAATGCTAAAATCTCCCGCAGGAATAATAAAGGTGAATTTTGTGTATTGTAAAGAACACTCTTCTAAGTCCAAAATTTAAAACAAAATATATTTTCTGTACAAACTGCCACTAAACAAGGCACAAATATGAATTTTAGCCTCCAATAAGTCAAAACTGGTATATCCAAATGGAACTGTATTCCATATTAAAGAAAATAGATTATATTATTTAAAACTATAATCCCATCAAAAATTGCCTGCCATGATTTGCAAAGATGGTATAAAATTCTTGGGCAAAGCCAAATGTAGTTGATAGAATGAAAATGAAAACTTCAAAAAACTTGTTAAACTGCAACGTTTGTACATAAGGAAAATGCAGTTAAATATTTAGAGAGTTATAAAGAATCAGAATCAGTAATTGTATCGGAATCGGGGAAAATATTAGAATCATCCCATTACTAATATATAAATATATATATATGCTTTGTTGCAACTACACTATAATAGCAAAATTTGGAAGATGAAAAACAAAATCGATTTAAAACAAGGCAACAAGCTCATATTTATGATTATTAACACATAATTTATTTAAAACTTGGCAAGAGTTACATGCTATTTATGTCCCCTTGGAACTCTCCTGTGTTCTTTAACAAAACATTTTATATATATATATATTATTCCTTAATTGGAATTCATTTTTTTTTTTTAGATGAGCATTATATGTTAATTTTATTTTTATTTCGGACTATTAGTTGCATCTTTATTAGTTGTTGTTTTTTTTGGGGATCTTTTTATTGGTTCACAATGTTTCGGCCAACTTCCTCTGGCCTTCGTCAGGTGGTAACCGCGACGGATAGGAACTTCGAATCTCCTAACTGCATTCTCAGCCATCACTGCCATCCGTAGTTGTTGTCGTCTCACCACATTTTTGACCAATTACCTCTGCCACACTTTGGGTGGGATTGAAACCGTTATCTTCAGACAATGTTCATCTGGAACCGTAGAGATTCAACGTTTCTATCAACTGCGCCACGGGCCCCGAAGGGCAATCAAGGTTGGATTCTTTGATCTTATAAATCCACGTTTATTTATTAAATAGTCGGGCCGTACCGATTGGTATATATATATATTATTCCTTGATTGGAATTTATTTTGAGATGAGCATTATATGTTAATTTTATTTTTATTTTGGACTATTAGTCTCATCTTTATTAGTTATTGTTTTTTTGGGATCTTTTTATATATAACCAAAAAAAAGATAAAAAAAAAAAAACAACAACTAATAAAGATGAGACTAATAGTCCGAAATAAAAATAAAATTAACAAAACATTTTATTTTCGCTAATTTTCATCAAAAAATGTTTTCTTTAATAATTCTTTTTTTCTATCTCATCATCTTTTGTAATTTTTGGATAAATTCATGATTGTAATATAACAAGTAGGTAGAGATATTGGTTTGCCTTGAAATTCGATTTTAAAAATGTCAAAGTTTGCTATTATAGTGAAGTTGCATCTATGTTTCACCTCAACAGAACCAGCGGTAGGTAAAATTGCGAGTTGAAAAAAGTACAAACCTGTGATGGTTTCACGTTAATGCCAGATGCGGATCCATGGAAGATGTAGATGGCACCATCTCCTTCATAAGGAGCACCGACAATAAGATCTACAAAGAAAAAAAATGCATTTAGCGAGAGACGGAGACTGAGAAACAGACCAAAACAGATCATGTAACACAGCGCAGATGTGTGAATGTAAATACATGCAAAGTAACGTCACCGGTGGGGAAACAAGGACTATAAAAAAGAGAAAGAGAACAATTACGAGAGAGACATGAATAACATTTGAGATCTTGTGGGAGACAAGATAACGTTTGAGATTTCGTGAGAGACACAGAGAACATCACAGCAGTACCAAATAGCAAATAAATGTTGTTGTACAAAACAAAAAGCGAATCAGAGTTATTTCCTATTTTTTTGTCTTAATCTCTTTTGTGATTGAAACTGGACACAATGTGAGTTGATTTCCAGCAATAGTACAATCGTTATAATTATGAGATCTACAAAGATAAAAAATGCATTTAGAGAGAGAGAAACAGATCAGAACCGATCATTATAATTATGCTGAGCTGTGAAAGAAGGTAAAAAGCAACACTGAAAACATTCTAGGAAGCAGCTGATTCTCTTAAACAGTAACTTCCACATTTTAAGAAAGTTTTCAACAAAAATCTTTTTGAGGAGGCAGAATTAGTGAAGTAGAATAATATGGTATCCAGTCTCTTGAGACTGAACAGAGGCATCACATTGCATGTTGTCAACAAATAAATCTTTAACAAAGCAAAACTTATCAAGATAAGAAAAGTTGAACACTATTAGGAGTAAAAACATAATTTTTTATGATTTTTTTACCAAATTATTTTATTTTCTACCATATCATCATATATATAAGTTGGTTATGAGTAACGCTCGAACCTATTTGATTTATTTAACTTAAACTAGCAGAAAATACAATAAGAGAATGAGTTAAGTAGAAAACACAAAATGGCTGTTTTTGCATTTTTTAAAAATTTATTTATGTATTTAGAGAATTTTGATAATAGAATTTATTAAACGAAAATCCTTTAATGAAAATAAAACATAATTTAATGTTTTTGTTTCAAACTATGCATTTATGCTATTTAATCTCGTAAATAGAAAATTGTGCTACATAAATAATTAAAAAGAAAATCTATCATCTCTAGAGACAAAGAGGGGAGAGTAAATGAAAAAGAATAATGTGCCAACTTTTCTTGTTTATTGTTTTTATGTACACAAACTCATGTATTTTCCTAATTTACATAAATTTAGATATGCTATTCCCCTTTGCATATATACTTATGAATTATTTTTAGCTATTTCACTCTCAAAAAATCTGAAAAACGGGCAAAAAGTTGAGCATTTTGGTCTTCCTTTTACATTTTTAATTCATATCATTGGATTTTTATCCTTTTATTATCATACTGGAAAGGGTGCCTGGCCTTGCCTGGTCGTAAGATATGCTTAAATATATTTTAAAAAAATGACTTGGGTGCCATCAGCTAGAATCGAAACCAAAACATTTCGCACTGCAGCCATGTTTCATACCATTTGAGCTATCAACAGATAGATAAGACAGATTTAAGATTAAACCACTTCAAGCTATGAATGAATTTGCATATGTGCAAAAGTAATAGAAATATGTTGACAAGTTGAAACAAATATTTTGCTTTTCAACTTCCCAACATATTTCTGTATTCATTATTCATCCATCCAAACAAAGATTTTACTCGTTATAAACCATCGTTGGTGTATGGTTATGGTTTCCTCTTCATTACAGTGGCATGTGACCAGTAGTTTAAGAGTTTATCGATTAAATATTTTCACACTCACACATTGTTTTATTTATATGGATAAAAGGACGAACACATAAAACCTAAGCTTAAACTAACATTTAATTTAATTAAAAGCGAATGAATATTAAGTCGATATCACATTATGTAAAATATGATTTGGGGATGTGGTAGTGTTGAAATGCAACATTTTTTTATGATACATCTTTGTTGGTGTATGATTTTTTTTTTACATTGCATCTTTGATGATTGGGAGATTCTATTTATTAAAAGAGAATAGAAGGTGATAACGTAGTACGAATATTAAATTAGCGTATCTATATACTAATTTAATGTTTGTAGTATGTTATCACTACGACAACAGGGTCCTGGATATGACCTTTAACTATATCCAATGGTGAGGCCCCAGCTTGCAGGCCTTAGGGAGTGTGGAGCCACCCTTTAATTGCCATTGCTCCAAGGTCCACTCTGACCCGGAGTGGTAGCACCTGTTAGGGTCCCAACTATGGGTTAAATAGAATACGACTTCAAAAACAAATATACTATATTAAAAAATCGTTCTTCAAAATCACCAGATTCGGCATTAAATAACCTGAAAAGGGTTGATATGCCGTAAAACAAAATCAACCAACCAACCAACCAACTATGACAACAGCATATTCTTTTCATTGTTTTGACTCAAGTGTGTATCCGTTGATATCTTATATGGTTTTATTTGGATTGATGTGGTTCTCGATTGATTAATTGTGTCTGTCGGACATATACTCAAGAATCAACACAATAATAAGAATATTCTGTTGTCATAGTTATCACCTTCTATCCTCCTTTTTAATAAATAGGATCTCCCGATCAAATAATTTATAATCTGAAAACCACGACACATATACATATGTACGTATGTTAAAAGGTACTATGGTATTAATATATAGATTGAAACTGAAAATATTATTTTCTATTTCCCTCGAGCAACAGTGGGACACGATTCCTGCTAGTATAACCTTATGCAAAAGATAGATTCAATCAACTAGGTTGAGAATTCTCCAATTCTTCTGGGTTTTTCTTTGCAGAAGTATATAAGTGTATAAAAGTGTAAAATCCTTGCATAAGTGTATAAAAGCCAAGTACGTGCAAGGATGGAGTACTGCTGCCTTGACAGAGTACAAAATAGACTTTGTGGCTTAGTGAGGGACGCCCTTTTCTCTTCCCTGCAACCTCTCTCCCACAGAAGAGACGTTGCGAGCCTGTCTTTGTTTTATTGTTATTTCCATAGCAAGTGCTCGTCCGAGCTTCAATCTCTGGTCCCCCTTCGCCAATCTTTCACGAAAAACACCCGTCTAGCTGAAACCACTGTTAGTAATTTTCCCCACTCTTTATCTGTGCCTAAATCAAAACGTAGATTCCATGAACAAAGCTTCTTTCTTAGAAGTGCATGCCTGTTTCCCACCTGACTACAACTTGGATGTCTTCAAGTCCAACATAAACAAATTCCTGATGAATCGCCCCCCCCTTAAGTAGGATACTTTATCAAATCTCCAATACTAACGATTACTACGATACTATCCCATTGATTACTGTACACGCAATAACCCTTATCTCCGAATGGCTTCCGGCCTTGATAAGTGGTGACTCCCATGTAACAAAAAAAAAAACATCTGTCAAACATCAGTGTCACAGTAGATCACCCAGAGTTTTCTACAAGCTAATCAATATAGGTGTGATGAGTTATCTTTTTATGCGTGATGGAGTTCATAGACGGTTCCCAGTAAGAAGTTTTTATTTCTTCACACCTAATAAGTAAACCTACTAAAACAGTCAAAGAGAAGCCTAATTATCTAATGACTCAATAAAGAATTGTACGGTAGAGTTATTCCCCTTGATTTTACTGTGGAGTAATTTGAGTTATTTCCCTTATATACTAACATAAAACAGTAGTAAAACATTACATTAAACAGCAGTCACATAGTTATTCTTTAATCTAGTTGTTCTTTAATCTATTTTTCCTTATATAGATTCTAATAAGGATCAAACCTTCAATTTACAAAAAAGTATTTCTTAGACCTGATTGTTAAGCAACACTTTTATCCATTGCATCACGGGTCTATATGAGAATAACATCAAAAATGAAAATAATAATCCAAATAATCATTTTAAAAAATGACAAAACATAATATCGGATATGAATTTTTGAGATGAGGATTGGTTATACAGATTATTTGGATTTATTGGACTATTGTTTTCATCTTGAGTATCATTTTCACAACGTTTCGGTCGATGTAACCTCCGACCTTCTTTAGGTGTATCTTATCGAACTCGGGAATACTTTCTGTCAAATTCGGGAATTTGGAGACTATCACTTTTACAATTGATTTTCCCAAGTACTGTAAACCATTGTGTCACAGGTCCTTGTGCAAAGATGTGTGGTAGAGTGAAATAAATTATCCGTTGCATCATGGGTTTATATAAGAATAACATCCAAAATGAAAATAGTAATTCAAATGATCAATTGTTGTTTTAAAAAATCATGAAACATAATATCAAAGTTTTTTTAATGTCAAAACAGTGGATGTGGATATTAGAAAAGGGTTTTATCTACCATCAAAGCCGTCTTGATTAAGGTCACGAGCATTTGCCAGTGTAGAACCAAATCTTGCATGTTCACATTGAAGCCTGTAACATTCCTTTTCGTTCATAGATCGACTGAGGATCTTTATTGGTTCCGTGTTTTTATTTAACAAAAGCTGTAGGAAAAAAAAAATCATGAATTTT
>NC_136493.1:800000-892500 GCF_053919585.1 Euprymna scolopes
ACTAGAAAAGACAACACGATTCCATTTCTGTTTAATGAAAACGGGTTTTAATTTTTTGTTGCAGACCATCTACTAGTTTGTCAGTTGTGTCCAAATCCCAAGATTGATAGGAGCCTTCTATCATGTCTAAAAGTTACACACTGTTCAACGAGATGGGAGATGCACAACTGTACAACTCATGCTCTCTACCGATCCAAGTTATGACAACAGGACCATTGCCAACATCCTCAAAATGTATTGCTGGATTGCCACATGCCCAAAGTGATGAAAACAAAGTTTCCGGTCACGGTTATGGTCTTTGGTGTGGTTTCAAGTGAGAGCCACATCATGCCACCTCACATCTCCGAAGTCAGTTTGAAAGTTAACACTAAAGTGTACCTGAATGTACTGAAGAGTGTGGGGATCTCCTGATGCAATCAGATGGTTGCTGGCAGACAATGGGTGTGGAAGCAAGACTCGGAACTGGCCCACAAGTCCAAAGAAAACCAGGCTTGGTTTCAGAAGGAGTGCTACGACTTTGTACCTATCTCTCACTGCCCCCCTTCCTAACTCGACCTGAACCGTTGTTTGTTTGGTCATACGTCAAGAACATCACCAACATGACCTCCCACAACACCAAAGCCAGCCTGATCACCACCATCCACAAAGTATTTGCCAGACTCCCACCAGCGCTTATGGAAAAGTCATGCTCCCAGCTCTGAACATCTACCAAGGTGGTGATTGAGACTGAAAGCGGCTATATTGAATAGATGTCAACTCTACTACATAATCAAGTTATCTGAATTGATTTTTTTCAATAAAAGTTTTAAAATAAATCTGTAGTGTTGTTTTCTTTAGGGCGACAATTTTATAGTTTCATCCTGTGTATCAAACCTGATTTTAAAAAAAAAATTATATCAAGCCTAATTTTTTTAAAAATCATATCAAGCCTAATTTTTTTTTTAATTATATCAAGCCTAATTTTTTTTTAAAATTATATCAAGCCTAAATTTTTCAAAATTATATCACGCCTAAATTTTTAAAAATTATTTTAAGTCTAAATTTTTTTTAATTATATCAAGCCTAACTTTTTAATTATACCAGTTCATAATTGGCTTGAATATTCAACTCTTTGCAGAAAATTCATGCCCTTGTGCCAGATGTGGCTGGTCTGAATGTCGATTGCATCACAAGTTGGATACTTTCTGGAGTGGTAGAATTATTCAACTATTTTCCAGCAATATTAACAATAGATTCAAGATATATCTTCCACTTCAGATCTATCATGAAAGTCAGTCCAAGGAGCTCTGTCTGGTGACAAAGCTGCTTCGCATATAAAAGAACTTTGCTTTATTTTTACACAAATTAGTGATGGGACAATTCCAATTCTTTTCCCAATTCTTTTTTAAATTCATGATTCCGATACAATAACAAATTCTGATAAATCATCCAAACACTAATACAGATACAATCAATCAAGAAAAACATTTTTTTTTTTTTTAAAGATTTTTATGGGTATATAATTTTATAAAACATTTGAATACTGAGTACAGTGCCATTATTATTAATTGCTGAGTTTTTTTGTTTGTTTTTTTTACAAAGGAATCATCACTTGTCAAGACCCAGAGGCCACTCGAGGATAAGGGTTAAAGAGTGTACAGTGGTCAAAAGAACAATATCATAGTAATTAGCAAACGACCAAGTTCTCTCCAATTCTCTCTCCTCTGATCTTGAGCATGTAGTACAATGGGGAAAGGAGTGGCTGGTTACTTTTAATGCATCTAAAACCAAGCTTCTCTCTTTACATCATCAACATTCTGATCCCCATCTGGCATCAATTGAAATGAATGGCTCTCGTCCTCAGGAGGCCTCAAGTTTTGACAAGCTTCTGGGCTTGACCATTACTCCTGATCTTAAATGGAACACGTACATCAAATCTGTTGCCAAGGCCGCTGGAAAAATGGTGGGATCTTTCTATCGATCCAGTAGATATCTCACTGCTGATGCAATTCTCTATCTATATAAGAGCCAGGTACGTCCAAGGATGGAATACTGTTGCCACATCTGGGCAGGAGCTGCTAGAAAGGACTTGTCCTGCCTTGATAGAGTTCAAAAAAGACTTCGTAGCCTCGTAGGAGATGTCCTTTTCTCTTCCTTGCAACCTCTATCTCACAGAAGAGATGTTGCGAGTTTGTCTCTGATGTATCGTTATTTTCATGGAAAGTGTTCTACTGAACTTCAATCTATGGTCCCTCCTCGCAAAACTTTCACAAGAAACACTCGTCTAGCTGTAAACACTATCAATAATTCCCCCCACTCTTTATCTGTGCCTAAACCTAAACGTAGATTCCATGAACAAAGCTTTTTTATTAGAACTGCACGCCTGTGGAATTGTCTTCCGTTTTCCTGCTTTCCGGCTGACTACAATATGGTTGTCTTCAAGTCTAACGTAAATAAGTTCTTGATGAGCCGTTCCATATAAGTTATCAAATTTAACAAATTTTCATTACTAATGATTATTATATTGTTCAATTTCTACTGTACACTCTTTAACCCTTATCCTTGAGTGGCCTCTTGGCCTTGATAATGTGTTGATACCTATGAAAAAAAAAAAGAAAGAAAAAGTCCAATGTGAACAAGTTCTAATTGAATTGTCCCCCTAAGTAATCCAAGTTACAAAATTCCCACTGTTTACTATGCTAAAATCACAATGACTAATGTATACCTATTAACCCTTATCCTCGAGTGGCCTCTGGGCCTTGACAAGTGGTGACACCCATGTAAAAAAAAAAAAAAAAAAAATTGTTTGAAGTGTAAATTTGGTAAATTGGATTATTTAAGGGGAACGGCTCATCAAGAACTTGTTTACATTGGACTTGAAGACGACCATATTGTAGCTGGAAAGTAGGTAAATCGAAGAGAGTTCCACAAGTGTGCAGATCTTAGAAAGAAGCTTTGTTCATGGAATCTACGTTTAGGTTTAGGCATAGATAAAGAGTGGGGGAAATTATTGATAGTATTTACAGCCAAACGAGTGTTTCTTGTGAATGTTTAGTGAGCAGGGACCATAGATTAAAGCTCAGACGAGCACTTGCCATGAAAATAATCATAAAACAGAGACAGGCTCGCAACGTCTCTTCTGTGAGAAAGGGAAGAGAAAAGGGCATCCTCCACTAGGCTACGAAGTCTATTCTGAACTCTATCAAGGCAGGATAAAGTCTTCCTAGCAGCTCCTGCCAACATGTGACAGCAATACTCCATCCTTGGACATACCTGGCTCTTATATAAGTAGAGAATTGCATCAGCAGGTAGATATCTACTGGATCGATAGAAGGATCCCATCATTTTTCCAGCGACCTTGGCAACGGATTTAGTTTCAACGTATATTATTAAAGAAAATGTTTGATAGCAAAAGGAAACTAAAATACACTTCTAAAATATTTTTTCTCCTTAGTTCTAATTCAATGTTTAAAAATATAAATTAGACAAAAGGAGGATAAATAAGGGGTAGAACAAAAAAAACAACTATTAAGTCATCTTTTGGTGGACACTTTTCAAAATGAACATTGGCAACTGGGAGTAGGGGCAACACCGTTTAAAAACATGGTCAAAAGACTATAAATTACTAGTAAGGGTAGAAAAGGAAAAAAAATTTTGTATGGAGGAAAGGAGAAGCTGGAAACAAGCTCATCGAACACCCATAAGTTCCAAAATTTGACTATGTTCCTTCTGCTTACACAGAGACAGTTAACGCAAATTAATAGATACCATCTCAAAAATTTTTTAATGAATTTTCCAGCGTGTTTCATCTGTATACTTTCCAATGCAGATCTGACACTGAAATAAATGTTGACCGATGACTGACTTATGAGCCTGCACATGCCTGGATGTTGGCCATTTTTTTTTTCTGATATGCCTATGCATTAAAAGGGGGAACATGTTGGGAAATTCTAATCTCCAAGTGCTGAATGGTATTCCCCACATAGTTTGCTTCGCACTAACTGTTAAAAAATAAAATACAGCTAGGTAAACAACACTCTTTCAATTTATACATGTCATTTTAAAAAAATGCTTGCATAGATGTTTTTTCCATTGATGCAAAGTATTTTCCCGATTATCATATCAGGCTTTTACTGTTAAAAACTATTCGACTAATGTATCTTGTATATTTATTTACATATCGCAATGATATTGTCTAATTCAAAAATATTCTCTTTTTATAAAACAGTTTTGGTGCTTGTCCAGAATTCCCCCATATAAAAAAACAAAAATTAAAATATGATGTATACAACCATGACAGATAGAAAATATTGTCTTTCAAAAGTCATGTAAATTGATCAAGTAGTTTTATTTTAAGGGAGATTTATAGGCATTATAATAACAATCTCACAGTTTGAATTATCTTCCTTGTTTGTTGAGACATTTTTAAAAATGGAGTTATGAGATTTTCTTATTTAAAAATAAAATTACTTGATCAATTTATTCATGGATACGTACACCATACAGATTTTTCTTCATTTTTATTTTTTTTAATATAAGCGGAATTTTGGACAAGCACTACAGTTTCTGCTTTTTAATTTAACTCCAGTCATCTTGTTTGTTTTAAACATGGTTAGGTTTGTTTTCAGTGACTTCATTTTATTATTTTATTATTATTTCATTATCTTTTATAATTATTTTATTATTTCATTTACTATTATTATTATTATTATCATTATTTCATTTTCTATTATTATTATTATTATCATTATTTCATTTTCTATTATTATTATTACTATTATTTCATTATCTTTTATTATTTTATTATTCCTTTTTAACCATAATGCCAATGCACAGAAACACAAAATGAAGGTTCAAAACAGAACATGATTTTTTTTAAGAAAAGAAAACGTTTCGTTTTGAACCTTCCATAATTGCAATAAATGAACAAAGAAAAAAATACAGAAAAATCTTTATGATGTATGTACTCATCACAGAAGAAAGATATCATATTCCAAAAATCACCTACATTGATCAAGTAGATCTTTTGTAACTAAGAAAATCCAAATTTACAATTTTTAGCAATTAATTATTTTGAATACCAATAAAATCTATGTAGTCGAAATGAGTTGTCGCCCTTGAATTTTAACATATTTTAAAATAACATGGCAACTCCTGGCATTCATTTCACTCATGAAAATATTTGTCGTTTTAAAAAATACTTGATCAATTTATATGACTTTTGGAATATGTCATCTTTGTTTCATGTTAGTATTTTTGTTTGTTTAATAAAGTCGAATTCTAAATAAGCACCAAGAATTTTATTAAAAAGGAAAAATTTAAGAAACTTACTTATCACCATTAAGATCAATCGCTGCTACACTGTAACCAAATGATGATCCAAACTGATCCCCAGAGAATAATCTGTCGGGATCAAACTCAAGGTAAGTCTCACTCTGTTTCCTATGAGAAATGAGAAGGACCTGGCCAGTCTCGTTGGACCGTGGTGCACCAGTCGCATAATAATGGCCAGATTTGTCAAAATGACCCGAACAAATTGAATAACCTGCAAACAAAGACGGACAATGAATCAAAATCGATATTAAAACTAAACAGAAATCAAATCTGAACTATAAATCACATAAAATCACTGAACACTTGTACAGAGTAGAATGATAAAATTGTCTCCCTAAAGAAAACAACACTACAACTTTATTTTAAAACTTTTATTCAAAAAATCAATTCAGGTAACTTGGTTATGTAGTAGAGCTGACATCTATTCAATGTAGCCACCTTCAGCCTCAATCATCGCCTCGATACAGGTCTGGAACTGAGAGCATGCCTTTTTCACAAGTGCCGGTGGGAGCTCGGCGAATACTCTGTGGATGGTGGCAATCAGGCTGGCTTTGGTGTTGTGGGAGGTCATGTTGGTGATGTTCTTGACATATGACCAAACAAAGTAGTCAAGTGGGTTCAGGTGGGAGGGAGCAGTGAGAGAAGAGTACAAAATCGTAGCACTTTTTCTGAAGTCAAGCATGAAGTCCTGCTGCCACACACAAGGTCTGCCCACAACCACCTGATTATACCAGGGGATCACCACACTCTTCAGCACATCCAGGTACACTTTGGTATTGACTTTCAAGCTAACTTCAAAGCTGTGAGGTAGCATGATGTGGCTCTCACTTGAAACCACATCAAAGACCATAACTGTGGCTAGAAATAATATGTTCATCATCTTGGGCACATCCCTGTTATTTGTGGCAATCCAGCATTTTGAGGGTGTTGGAAATGGTTCTGTTTTTGAGGGTGCTGGCAATGGTCCTGTTTTTGAGAGTGCTGGCAATGGTCCTGTTTTTGAGGGTGCTGGCAATGGTCCTATTATCATAACTTGAATCAGTAGAGAGCATGAGTTGTACAGCGGCGCATCTTTGGTCTCACTTGTTGCACATTGTGTCACTTTCAGACATGATAGAAGGCTCTTATCACTCTTGGGATTTGTACACAACAGGCCAATTAGTAAATGGTCTGCAACAAAGAATTAAAGGTGGTTTTCATCACATGGAAATGGAATCCTGTCGTCTTTTCTAGGGTGACGATTTTATCATTCTACCCTGTAAATATCAGATCATTATGAAAGGCAGTTAATAGAAGTGTTCTTCATCGTTACATAGTGAACAAAATAAGTTTTACATTTGTTCAGTTTTTTATTAAAAATTACTTTTCAAAAACGACTGACGTTCAGAATATGAAAACTTAACATCTATATTTAACATGATTTCCATAAGGTTTTTTTTTCAAAAGTTGTTGATAGTCACAACTGAACAAAGAAGCACTTGGAGAAAGTTGTAAATTACATCAGATGAAATGTTGTGAAAATAACAGCCAAGATGAGAATAGTAATCGGAAAAATCCAAATTATCAATCCTCAGCTCAAGAATTATCACATGTAACATTAAATCACTTACCAACATAAGAGTTTCCACGGATTAATTTTCCAATTTTTGATTCTTTGACACTTGTATCAAAGGCATTAAAAGATTCCAGTTTGGAAAAAATGGTTCCTGTAAAAACAAGCAAGAAAAATTTGGAACTGATATACATAAATTCCATACATGCATATATATATATATATATATATATAAGAACAAGTAGTCAATAAAACATGTTAAAAAACACTTTGAAAAAGAGTTAAAAACATTTAATTTTAAAAAGGAAGCACAGTAGATAATCCTTAATCTACGGAGTTTCGAAGAAATACTTTCCTTCTCATCAGACGGTAGGATCTTATAAGCTCTATTTCCTATTTGGTTTTATCAAGCTTTTACATCTGGTTGAGATTACTTTATAAATATTAACTCTTCAATATTTATAATATACTTTAGTTTTGCCATTTTAGATTATTTTGGTAAACTGAAGTGTGATTCTTATTTCATTATATATATATATATATATATATATATATATATATTTGTTTACCAGTAGTGAAAAAACCGGACTAGAGTGCTCAATGTGTAGCCAGAGCAGTATATAGGAAATTTATTACTGTGAGTCCAGAATGAGTTTACATATTGTTTCAGCTAGAGGAAGATCCTCAAAAAGAGGAAATATCCAACTAGCATCGTCAGAATTCATAGAATAGTCCATCTATGAATATTGACGATGCTAGTTGGATATTTCCTCTTTTTGAGGATCTTCGTCTAGCTGAAACAATATGTAAACTCATTCTGGACTCACAGTAATAAATTTCTTATATATATATATATATATATATATATATATATATATATATATATATGAAATGCCATCTGTGACTCACACACAGTTAAATAGAGAAAGTTGCAAGAACCTCATGCGTTGAAATCGAAAGGAGAGTCCATGATATATATATATATATATCAAATGGGTTTAAAGAATATGAGTGGATTCATTATATAGGGGCTTATCAGGATATATGAAGCTCAACATAGGATGGAGCAAAACATAAACTGAAATTTAAGACAATAAAAATATATTTGTCAGTTCGATAAGGAAAAACATTAAATAAATAGAAAAAGATGTTATAAACGTTTTTTGTTCCTTGGCATTTCCAAGCCTAATTATTTTTGCAAGCAGAAATTAAGCTTCAGAATGCCGAGGTATAAAGAGTGTCTTCTCTTTCTATTTGATGTTTTCCTTATTGAACTGAAAAATATATTCATAGATACCTATATTGATTTTATTGTCTTAAATTTCATTATATATATATATTTTTTGGAACTTGGTATATTTAGGCAGCATTTTTTTATTGAAGCAAACATTATTATTACTACAACGGAGATACTTTGCTTTATGATTCTTTTGTTTATTTTTTGGATTTTCTGTTTTGGATCTTGTTTATATCAAAATCAAAACCATTAATGAAAGTTCCATAGTTATCATGAGCGCTTTCGATTCAGCTGCAAATCTTATTCAGGTGGAATTCGTGGAGCTGATGAGGTGAAAGTGGATAGGAGCAAAAAATGGAAAGTAGAAAAGGGAAAAGTAAATAAATTGTATCAAGTGATAGGACATTAAAAGTATATAAAAAGTCGATTAAAAATTTGAGTTTTAAAATCTACAAGTCCATGGCATGTGATAGGATTAAAATAGTTATTTATAATTTTATTAGATCATATGTAAAATTACAGTTTAATCAAAACAAAAAAATTGTAATATTTGGATTCATTGAGCTACTGTTCTCATTTTGAGTGTTATTTGCACAACATTTCCGTCGATGTAATCTTAGATCTTAGGTGTATTTTGTTGAAACTGGGAATCTTTTTGTCAAAATATTTAGAAATTATACACAGTCATGATTGACAAAATGAGAGCATGCTACTCCTCTGGATTTCCATTCGAAATTCCAAACAGATTTCCGAGTTCGACAGAAACATTCCATAGTTCAACAAGATACACCTGAGGAAGATTGGAGGTTACATCAACCAAAACGTTGTGCAAATCGCACTCAAGATGAGAACAGGCATCTGATGAATCCAAATGATATAAATAATCAATCCTCATCTCAAAAATTCAAAACTAAATAAATATATATATATATATATATATATATATATATATATATATATATATATATTTATTTATATATATATATATGGTAATCTCCAAAAATACCGTTAGGGCTTACAACATGGCCGCCAGAAGAGTCATGTGATCCGGTTGATCCAAAACATGAATCGTGCAAATGGAATATATATATATATATATATATATATATATATATATATATAACACTGATATTTATTTTTAATATGTTAGCAGAAAACGCAATTTAAATATTAAGACAATTTTGTAATGCCTTACCTCTCCAATTTCTCGCACCTGGGGCTCCAACTGCATAGGTGTAACCCTGTAAATAAAGATTCCAATTAAGATTAGAAATCAAGGTATCTTTTAGAGTTTGATGATAATAAACTTAGTTGTGTTGTTTATGGCAAATCCACCCATTTGGAGCCATTTAATTTTGAAACATCTTTTAGAAACAATTGTGTATGTGATGAATTGAATACAACAGATATCCATGAGCAAAACTCTTGCAGCACAACTCCCTACTGAGGATACTCCTATAGGTATAGCTCCTGATTCACAGTAACCCCTCAATGGTAATGTGCTTTGTTTGGAATGAATAAAAAAAATATCTAAGACGAGAACACTTTACATCCAGTGTTGATTATTCTTGTTTTCGTACGGATTTAAAAATTGAACCAAAGATGTTAGCATCTTCCTGCAGTTTATGACAAGCAACTAAAAAAGCCAACGCAAACACTGCCAGTCAATAAATTCAAATTGCTGAAAGAAAAAAAAAAAAAAAACTTTGAACACAAGAAGATGAGACTTTTTTTTTTTTACGTTCACTCCTAACAAGGCGTATCGCCACTTGGATGTAAAGGGTTACTATTTGGGACCATGCCTAGGAAAGATTAGGAGAGATGTTGGTTTACATTACATTTAAACTTCTGCATATCAGTACAGGTAGCAGGAAGGGAATTCCAAAGTCTAGCGTTTCAAGGGAAGAAACTATTAGAATAGAAAGCTTTCTGGTATTTAAGAACCTTAACAGTGAAGGGGTGTTATTTTGTTGTTAAGCAGCTTTGTCGGGGATATGTACGTCGAGGGGGCACAAGTGCAACAAGTTCATCAGATTCAGTTCAGTTCAGCACATTCCATTAGAATACTTGTAAAACAGGCACAGATGTAACATTGCAGCAATATAACGGGGGTTGCAGTTTAGTGGAAAGTGGAAACTATTAAATTAAAGACATTTTGTGGACCATATTCAAAAGGGAGAGATTAGTGGTAGATGAATCAGCCCAGATGTAGCAACAGTACTCCATGTATGGGCGAAGACTTATCATAAATTTAATCATATATTTATTTTCAAGTTCCAATTAAAAAATCTTTGCAATAAATGTTTCAAAGAAATGTTTTTTTTTAAGATGAAAGCGTGGAAACAACTATGAAAGGAAATGAAGAACATTATCTTTTTTCATGAAAAAGAACCAAGTTTTTTTTTTAGTTATTTTTGCAAGAAAAATTTTAATAAAATAATTTTTTTTGTAACAAAAACAATCTTTTTTCATGAAAAAGAACCAAGTTTTTTTTTTTAGTTATTTTTGCAAGAAAAATTTTAATAAAGTAATTTTTTTGTAACAAAAACAATCTTTTTTCATGAAAAAGATCCAAGTTTTTTTTTTAGTTATTTTTGCAAGAAAAATTTTAATAAAGTAATTTTTTTGTAACAAAAACAATCTTTTTTCATGAAAAAGAACCAAGTTTTTTTTTTAGTTATTTTTGCAAGAAAAATTTTAATAAAGTAATTTTTTTGTAACAAAAACAATCTTTTTTCATGAAAAAGATCCAAGTTTTTTTTTTAGTTATTTTTGCAAGAAAAATTTTAATAAAGTAATTTTTTTGTAACAAAAACAATCTTTTTTCATGAAAAAGAACCAAGTTTTTTTTTTTAGTTATTTTTGCAAGAAAAATTTTAATAAAGTAATTTTTTTGTAACAAAAACAATTTTTTTTCATGGAAAAAACAATGATTGAAAACAATTTTGTTTTTCAAGAATAGCATCAGATAAACGATTTTTTGGCACTTCTATATTTACATAATGGAAAATATTGAATTTCAAGTAAAACAAATGGTACCTGCGTAATTGTTATCTTGCAATTAATAACATATCCAAAAATTACAGAAATCGATAAAGTAGAAAATTAATTATTCGTAAAAAACAGTTCCAATAAGAGTAAAAATACTCTGATAAGCTTACACACTGAAGCGGACATCTTGGATCACATGAAAGAGGCAAAGGGGAAGTAGCTTAGTTGAAACACCATCACTTTGTTTTAATCTCCTCAAGTCCATGTTAAAAAGTTTAGAAATTACTTTTCCAAAATTGGCATTAGATTTCCAACAAATTGGAAAGTGAATTATCTCCCTTGTTAACTCTTGAATTCGAATCTGAAGATTTTGAAACCAAAACGCTAAATTTTAAAAACATCTTTTTTCATGATTTATTTTCTACCTTATCAATTTCCATAATAATTGGATATGTTACCATTTGCGGCATGACAATTACGTAGGTACCATTTGTTTTATTTGAAATTCAGTATTTTTTTGTTATTTGAATATAGAAGTGCCAATTTTTTTTTTTTTTCTTGTAAACAAAACTATTTTCTACTAACAGTCGATTGCTGATTGGTTAATCGCATCGGCTTTTTCCAGTTGTTTTTTTCTGGTCGTTTATGGTAAGCTACTGGAAGATGCCAACGCGACCTTGGATAAGTTCTGGATTGGTACCCTTGTTTGTATAGTAGATAAATAAAATAAATTTTTGTCTTTATTGGGATATACCCTGATAGGGATTTTTATCCTCGGACCCCCCAAATTCCAATCCCTGTAGATTTTGCAGTAGAAGTTTGGTTCTGCGTAGTTCTAAGAGGTCCAGCCTCTCAGGCCTTGCCTTCTCTCTTTGAGAAGGGTTTAGTTTATTGCTAATCGCCTGAGGCACCATCACCGGGAAATTCCAACTGGGCTGCCCAGGCACTTTTTGTCTTTATTGGGATATACTTACATCCTTTTGATGCCGATCAAATATGGCACTGATGCCAGCCTGGTTGGCTCCATACAGTGTGTGGTCACCTCTCCGATTGGCCACGAACGCATCCGTATATTCTAAGGCATTGTCCAGTATATAACAGATTCCATTGAAATGAGTGTTTTCCCAATAACGATGGGCACACACCTGAAACAAAATAAGCAGAGAATAGATCAAACAATTCTGAAGAACACGTGCCATAATAGTATTTATATAAAAAAGACTGAGACTAGCAACACCAGAAACAAAAATAAACAAAAAATTAAAAAAAAAAAAAAAAACAAATCAAAAGAAAAAAAACCATTAACAAGTAAATTACAAGTCAATGTCGGTTTCCAAACATTTTTTAAACTTTGAAAACACATTACAAAAATACAAAAGATTAACAACTTTGATGCATTCATAGTTATGAATATTACATTTTTATCATTTTTTTTTTCACTATTGTTACTGATATGTTCTGTGAAAGGATATATTTGCTTGAAGTAGCTGAGTGGGCCTTGCTATCTCTAATAATAATTTGGTGAGTCACTTTACTGAATGAGTGTTCATAGCCAACGCTGGTATATCTAATGTATAAGGTTTGTGATGTACATTTTGATGTCGTGCAGTGAACAGAGGCATTAAGTCCCTATGGTTCTAAGCATTGTTTGAAGATAACGATTTCAATCCTACCCAAAAGCAAGCCAAAAATATCGTCGCAAGGCAACAACTATGGAAGGCAGTAATTACTGGGGATACAGTTATAAGACTCAGCATTCCTATCCTGGTGCAGTTAATGATCTGAAGAAGGCCAAAGGATGAGCTGGTCAGAACGGGAGTAAACAACAACTATAAATATAGGGATAATAGTTTGCGAAAACATCCATACACAAATTATAAAACCTCATCTCAAACGATTCCAAAAAATAAAACATTAAATAATATATAATAGTGCATGTTGAAAAGAAATAAATAAAGTGATAGATAGTAAAAATGCGAAAGATAAAATGTTAATTATTTATTTTTAAAAATATTACAGATTTCAGAGATGCACCATTGTCTTATTGACACGGGTAAGACTTTACCATTTAGAGAAGGTCCTTACAACTCATTTCAAATCATCAGTAGCGTAAGGAAAGAAGACAAATAAATCTTACACGGGCCAGAGGATTAGTTGACAAAAAACATGGTGAGACAACAACAATTATGGAAGGGAGCAACTACTGGGGATACAGTTAGAAGACTCCGCATTCCTATCCTCTTGCGGTTAACCACATGACAAAGGCCAGAGGATGAGTTGGTCGAAATGTGGTGAAAAAATAGCAACAACCATGAAGATATGGATAACAAACTGCAAAAAAATGAATACACAAATTATGAAGCATCATCTCAAAGCACTACTTAAAAATAATATATAATGGTAAAATTTAGTTGTAAAGCTACACTCTTCTGGAGGTTGAAGGTTCAATCCTCAGTGCGAGCAACAGTTAAAATACAATTGTGAATTACTTAGGATTTCTACCCAATTATGGCAGAACAAGAGTACGCTAACTCAGTAGATAAAATAAAGGGTTCTGTTCAAAATTCCATGCAGATTATCGAGTTCAACAAGATAGACCTAAAGAAGAGGAGTGGCTACTAGTGTTGGGACGATTAATCAGAATCAGAAAAATCAGAATATTTGAGGGTATTGGAATCAGTATCGGAAAAATTCATACCGATTTTCCGATGCCAAAACGATTTTTTTGTCTTTTATTTGATTTTGTTTAAAGTAAAATCTTCCATTGCTGATAATAATGATAAAATAATATTTATTGATTTTAAAATATCAGTAAAGCTAAAATCGATAGATCTTTCCCCACATATTTTTATGTTTAGGAAAATATCTGCACATTTAACATGTGTGTTTCTACGATAATCAGAAAGAAATAACAACTTTATAATTAAACATTTAGAGCTTTAAAAGAATCAGAATCAGTAATTGTATTGGAATCTTTAATTTAGTACGGAATCGGTAATTGTATCAGAATCAGGAAAAATATTGGAATCATCCCATCACTAGTAGTTACATCGATTGAACGTGAAAATAAGATCCAAGATGAAAACAGTAGTTCAAATGAAAATAAAAAAAAAAAATTTAAAAAAAACTTATACTCCTTCCTTATGGGTAATAGAACAGCATTACTGTCAAAGGAAAAGTAAGACGCCTCCTTCTCTCTGCTCATCTGTGGGAGATCCTTGAGTATGGTCAAGAACCCACTTATCCTTCCAATCAGGGTAACGTGAAGTCATGGAAAGCAGATGACTGATGGAGAAGCCAACAGAAATAATTCTGTTCATGATTTCGTATTTCGTTGTGCTGAGCAGAAGATACTTCTGAGTACAATGGTCAGGACAATCACCTAGTATGGGCATTGCTCGCACAGAAAAAAACTGCAACCTACTGTCTGTAGAACTGCAAAGAAAGCTATGACAATACATCAAACTCTTTATTTGAGAAACAACGTGAATAGAGTTCTGAATCAGAACACCTCACTCGGTAAGGATTAGCATGATCGGCAGGTAGCACCTGATCAGCATCAAACTACTCTATGACAACCAGCAAAGAATAACGGGAAAGATTGTGACTAGAAGAAGCAAGGATGACAGCAAGAAACATACGTTGACAGTTTGAACACCTGGGAAACATCAAAAATGATGAGCAACAATGAATTCACGAATGCCTCAAGGGAGAGAGAAAGCTGGAGAGCAAAAGCCGTCAATGTCTGTACCAGGCAGGAGAACCACTGGAATTAAATACCCTGTCCTTACCATCCCGTCTCACCCCAAAAAATAATACTTACAATAATATGAGAATTTTGATCTTTGACTTCACTTTGAAGTGCGACACCAAGCCATTGGTTTTTGCTGGGATTAACTACAAAAAAAAAATATATATATATATATATATATATATATTTACTTCATTTGAAATCATTAAATTTTCATTTTTGTTAGTTTCAAATATTAAACAGGTTTATTTTACAAAATAGAAAGAAGAATGGGATGTAAATAAAAAGGAAAAAATAGATATTTATAATACTTACATTAAGAACACACCTCACAAACTCAACATTACATTGGGTTTTATGTCTCTAAGTGACAATGGTCAGATGTGATTTAGTTTTTACTAGCTGGACGCCCGACACCCAATAGTAGAATACCTTTTTTTTCTTCTTTCTTTTCTATATAGGCATCACCACTTATCAAGGCCTAGAGGCCACTTGATGATAAAGGTTACAATAGTCAATTGGACTATTACATTACTAATCGTTAGTAATGGAAATTCAGTAAATTTGTTAACTTAAGTGGAACAGCTCATCAAGAACTTGTTTACATTGGACTTGAAGATAACCATATTGTAGTCAGCTGGAAAGTAGACAAATGGAAGACTGTTCCACTGGTGTGCAGTTCTAAGAAATAAACTTTGTTCATGGAATCTACGTTTAGGTTTAGGCACAGATAAAAAGTGGGGGAAATTATTGATAGCGTTTTCAGCTAGACTAGTGTTTCTCATGAAAGTTTGGCGAGGGGGAACCATAGATTGGAACTCAGACGAGCACTTGCCATGAAAATAATGATAAAGCAGAGACAGACTCACAACATCTCTTCTGTGAGAACGAGGTTGCAAGGAAGAGAAATGAGCATTCCCTACTAGGCTACGAAGTCTATTTTGAACTCTATCAAGGCAGGATTATTCCTTTTTAGCAGTTCCTGCCCAGATGTGGCAACAGTACTCCATCCTTATACATACGTTGCTCTTTTATATTTTAATTTATGCAGATTGTGTATGCATTATTATAGAATCAATCCTCTATTGAATATTACATATTACAAGGAATAATTTGTCTGGTGGACTAATTCACAAAAAAAAATTTTAAATAATGATAATGTCATTCATCAAAATCTGTCTGTATCTGTTTACAATAGCATGTCAGCTGTTATTGGGCTTGACAGTCTTTAAAAAAGTCTTTCTTCTCTTATAGATAAAAGGAAGAATTTTTATAGGGGAATATTTTACATTACACCAGTCATGGTTACACCGGTGTAATGTAAAATATTCCTCTGTAAAAATTCTTTTTTTTATCTATAAGAAGAAGAAGACTATTTTTAAGATCAGAACATATCTAAGAACACTGCCAGAAATATAAATTACTTTTGTGTGAAATTTGCAGAGGATAAGCTCAGCCAATTTGGAACTTATGAGGAAGGAATTCGCGCGCACGCACACACACACACACACACACATAAAGTGACTTCTATATAATAGTAAAGATTTATATCCTTTTCACACAATTGTTTCAATAATATTGTGCCTGCAGAAACTTTCCTCCTTAAATACAAGTCAGCTGCTCAATGATTTTAAAATCAGGGAAAAGAACATTTATTTTTTATGCTTTTAAAATGAATAGAAAACGCGAGCGCCGCGTGCGTGCGTGCGTGTGTGTGTAATGTGAACAGATCAATACTTTAGCTATATTCCTCATGTCAAACCCTTAACATCTAAGGAAGAGATTAGTTTACAGCTGTTTTTCGTGACACTATTCAATTCTTTAAATTTTCATGGCACACTATTCAATTCTTTCAATTTTCGTGACAAACTATTGAATTCTTTAAATTTTCGGGACACAAAATTGAATTCTTTAAATTTTCATGACACACTATTGAATTCTTTAAATTTTCATGGCACATTATTGAATTCTTTAAATTTTCGTGACACACTTTTGAATTCTTTCAATTTTCATGACAGACTATTGAATTCTTTCAATTTTCGTGACACACTATTCAATTCTTTAAATTTTCATGGTACACTATTCAATTCTTTAAATTTTTGTGATATACTATTCAATTCTTTAAATTTTCGTGACACACTATTCAATTCTTTAAATTTTTGTGACACACTATTCAATTCTTTAAATTTTCATGGCACACTATTCAATTCTTTAAATTTTCGTGACACAAAATTGAATTCTTTAAATTTTCGGGACACATTATTCAATTCTTTAAATTTTCGTGACACACTATTCAATTCTTTAAATTTTCGTGACACACTATTCAATTCTTTCAATTTTCGTGACACACTATTCAATTCTTTAAATTTTCATGGCACACTATTCAATTCTTTAAATTTTCGTGACACAAAATTGAATTCTTTCAATTTTCGTGACACACTATTCAATTCTTTAAATTTTCGTGACACACTATTCAATTCTTTAAATTTTCATGGCACACTATTCAATTCTTTAAATTTTCGTGACACAAAATTGAATTCTTTCAATTTTCGTTACACACTATTCAATTCTTTAAATTTCCGTGACACAAAATTGAATTCTTTAAATTTTCGTGACACACTATTCAATTCTTTAAATTTCCGTGACACAAAATTGAATTCTTTCAATTTTCGTTACACACTATTCAATTCTTTAAATTTTCGTGACACACTATTCAATTCTTTAAATTTTCGTGACACACTATTCAATTCTTTAAATTTTCGTGACACAAAATTGAATTCTTTAAATTTTCGTGACACACTATTCAATTCTTTAAATTTTCGTGGCATACAAACAACTTTGGTCGAGCTGAGAGATTTATTCTTTTTTTATAAACTGTTATCCTCATCTTTATAGTTTTTGTTGTTTCACTCCATTTCGGCCAACTAATCCTCTGAGCTGCTTTTAGTAAGATTGGAACTTATCTTCTGACAATTCTCACCTAGAACTGTAGAGACTCAACATCTTTATCCACTGTGCTACAGGCCCTGAAGGCAGAATTACTAGGGATACAATTACAAAACTCAATATTCTTATCCTGAAGAAGGTCAGAGGATTAATTGGCCAAAACGTGGTGAAACAACAACTATGAAGATGATGTCAAAAAAAAAAAAAAATGAACACACAAATTACTCAAAAGAAAAATAAATAATAATAATAATAATAATAATAATAATAATAATCTGTTTTTCACTTGTAATTTCCACCTATAAATTCTTTGCGGCACACCAATAACTATGCCGTGACATCGAGGTTGGGATCCACAGTCTAATGGAAAACAATTAATTGTCTGAGAATGGGATTGATTTGATCAAAAGCTGCTATGACCAGATGAGGCTACAAAACTGACCCAATCATCTGCGGATGAAGAGGACTAATACAATGCAACACAGCTTTGCCTGCATTCTACTGCTCAACCAATGCAGCTTGAACGCATCTTGCAGAATAAAACAATAACGTAAAGGACGAAATAAAAAAAGTGAAAAACAGTTGTATGACCACATGCTTCAAAAACACACAAAAAAGACCAATGTTTTGTTATCTCTGCCAACAAGATTGTTTTTTTTTAATAGAAAATACTACTCACACAAGTGGCAACACCTCTGTTTAGCTTGTCAAGTGACATGATTACAGAAAAAAAGAGAACAAAAAAAAGATTAGTTTGTAGACAGATTCTTTATATACAAGGTCCCTTCAATAATTTTTCAGACATTTTTTGTACAGACATTTAAAATTGTTGTAGACTCTTGAAAATTCATGTTATTGCTATATATCTTATGAGATGACTGCCTAATTTTTATGATTTCAGGTTCAAATGAACAGCTACAGCAGGAATTGGAATACACCCTACTAAAACCTGATGAATTTCAAAATGCAATCTGGTCGAGAAGATACTCTAGAAAAACAATGTGCAATTAAATTCTATTTTAAACTTGGAAAAAAAATGTCACAGAAACGTGTGGAATGCTTCAGACTGCTTTTGGATCATCTTGCATGAATCGAGCATCAGTTTTTGAGTGGCATAAGAGATTAAAGAAAGGCAGAGAGTCTGTGAAAGATGAAGAGAGGGATAGGAGGAGCAAGGTAGTCAGAACACTAGAGTTGATTGGCCAAATATAGAATTTCATGGATAAGGACCGTCGTGTGTCTATAGAGACAATAAGTGCACAGTTTGATGTTGGTGTAGGAACTGTATACGCAATTATTCGCTAGGAACTGAAGATGCAGAAGATTGGTGCAAAGTTTATCCCAAAATATTTGACCCAGATGGGCAGCAAAACAGTTCCTCACCCTCCCTATGGTCCAGACTTTGCTCCCTGTGACTTTTGATTATTCTCTAAGCTTAAGGAAAACCTTAGAGGCGGTTATGAGACAACTGAGAAGATGAAAGAGGCTGTGACGAAGGTCATTGACATGCTCACACAAGAGCACTTCCATAGGGCTTTCCAGAAGCTGTTGGAACAGTAAAACAAGTGCATTGCAGCCGGAGGAGATTAATTCAAAGGAGACTAGTTTCATGTGTGTACTATCAATAAAATTTCCCACACAAAAAAGTCTGGAAACTTATTGAAGGCACCTCATACATGTGGTATTAATTTAGATATGAGGGGAATAGCGGCTATAAAAAGGATGAATTGGAGAGAACAGACAGTAGAGTTTTCGACAGTTGATAGAGAGCGTAGATATTGAGAGTTGGTGTTGTGAATTATAGTTTAAGTTAAGAGGAGTTAGTATGAATTGCAGCATTGAAGAAAAGGAGTTCTAACTTTTTTTTTCATTTACAATTTTTGGTCGCATTTGTTAGTTTGTCATTTTTATCTGTGTACAGTTTAGCATCTACCTCACCTGACCAATCATCACCTTTTCTAAAATAGGGGCGATGTTGTGAAATACTTTCTCTTTCGTAGAAGCACTAACAAACTATAATAAACTTTTCCAGTATCCCATTTCAAAATTTTCTATTTTCTTATCACTATTGTTTTAACACTGTTTCATGTGTGATTAGTATATATGTAACTGTGATAAGTAGTCATGTTATGTTTCTTGAAAATCTCAGGATACAACTTAAACTAATTCCCCAAAGAAGAAAAAAATGTGATTCTACTTTTATTTAAGCAATTTCGTGTTAAACAGCATAACAAAAATTGGCGGTAAAAATAAATACAAGAAAAATTGTTTAGATTAATTTGAAAATATTAGAAAACCAAATATTATGAAATATTTTATTAAATGATTAAAATCTTTTTTTTTTTAACTTTCAGTATAATACACCTTTTTCAAAAAATGTTTTCTAGTTTGTTTGTTTTTTATTCATTTTTCTCTCCCTTTTTCTTGTGATATTAACCTCAAGGGGTCAGCCCTTGTGTAAAGAGAAAAGGATATATCCGGTGTTTTAGACTCATGCCAGCCACACAGCCTGTTTTTAACAGGGGTTTGTTCACATCTTCGAAGACATTTTTTTCATAAGGTTAATTTGAAAATATTAGAAAACCGAATAATTTTATAACATCTTTTATTAAATGATTAAAATCATTTTTTTCTGAAATTTTAGTGTAATACACTTTTTAAAACAAAAACAAACTAAAAAAGAAAACAGCAATCTTTTAGAAAAATATTTTTGTTTAAACCGCAATTGAACCATGATACTCGACTTTTGCAAAAAAAAAAAAAAAAAATTAAAATAAAATAAAAAAAGCAGTGAAAATTTAAAACAGTTTTTTTTCTTTTTTTAATGAAAGGAAATCAGGCAGATCACATAACATCATATACAAACAACGCTGCATCCAAACCTTGCTGTGACATTAATCGCATACAGATGCACACCACAACATTGCTCTATTTAAAACTGAGATATGGAAATTAAAACTTACTTTGGTTAAAATTAACAGTTTCACAATTATAATTTCTATCAATTTTACATTTTCCAATCGTTCCTGGTTGCAGGATGTTGCCATATCTCGAGTCATTTGCTTGCGGAGCACCAACAAGAAATCTATACAACAGAAAAAAAAAAAAGAAATTAACATTATAAACATTTATTTTAATGAGGAAAAAAAGGGGAGATAATCAGGATAGTAAAGACATAAAATTATATAAAGAAATTTAAATTTATAGAAGACAATACAATACAGAGGTGTAACAGAGAGACAAACTGAAGCAAATTAAGATATGATGGTGGAATAATGAGCTATGAAAACCGTTATAAAATGTTAATGTCACCACAGACGATAAAATAAAATAAAAAATAAACAAATGAAAATGGGTTCTAGATACAAATAAATAAATAAGATTAAATATTGAAAATAAAATAAATAATATTGAATATCAACAACAGCTCCATATTACTAAATTTAAATACGTCTGAGCTCCAACTACGGTACTCTCTTACTAAACTTTCACAAATAACACTCGACTAACTACAAGCCCTGTCAACAATTCCCTCCACTATCTGTGCCTAAATCTAAATGCAGATTCCAGAAACAGTTTCTTTCCTAGAACTGCCCGCTTGTGGAACACTGTCCCATTGGTTTGCTTCCTGGCCGACTACAGCATAATAGCTTTTAATTCTATTGTAAACAAGTTCTTTTTGAACCGTCCCCATAAATAATCAAATCCTACCCAACTTACACCATTAACGATAACTATGCTACAGTCTTAAATTCATAATTCCTTATCCTCAAGTGACCTTTAGACTATTGATAAGTGGTAACTACTTTGTAAAAAGAAAAAAAAAATTTTTTAATTAAATAATTTATACATTTAAAATAAATAAAATTCTACTTTCTTCGGAATTTGCTTATTTTCCAATAGCCCCAGCACGCATATCTGAAAGTCAAACATGTTTGACGAAAGGATATTTCTCAAACTATAACGACACGTATACTCCACCTGATCATCCGACACAAATAAGAACACACACACACACACACACGTATGTATATATATATATATATATATATATATATATATATATATATATATATATACTAGCATAGGTGCCCGGCGTTGCCCGGGTGTTTGGAGATGTATGCTGAGCAAAAAAAAAAAAAAAAGAAAACGGTCAATTTTTTTAACTTTGACCCCTATTATGACCCCGTAAAATTTATTGTTTTGGGCTCAAATCAAGTTATTAAGTTAGATCCATGTCCAAGAAACCTATATATAAAATTTCAAGTGTTTAGACCCAAAATTGTCCGAGGAGTTTGGTAGAAATCTCAAAGGTTAAATCATTGAATTTTGACCCCTTAATAGCCAAATTTCTGTCCGAAAACCGATCACATCGATTTTCCTAAATCTCAATACCCTGTATATCAAATTTCGAGTCTGTAGACTAAAAATTGACAGAGTTATTGCATAGGGAAATAGACGCACAGACACGGTCACTTTTATAGATATACTAGCATTTCAGCCCAGCGTTGCCCGGGTGATTGGATGTGCATGTTAAGCAAAAAAAAAAAAAAAAAAAAAAAAGTGGTAGTAGGAAGGCAGGCTCGAACCCGTACCGCAAAGGAGGAAAAGAATGGGGTAAAACCTAACGTTTATGTTGTTACGACCACCGCCAAACCGGAACTGACATTTTTTTAAATTAAGGCTAGACAATCTAAAGGAGAGGATAACTTTCAAAAATATTGGCGAAAAAAGTGACCCCCCCCCCGTAGAAAAGTGCCTAGTTGAAGGGGAAGATATTAATGTTTTTAGCCAATTTTTCGATATTTGTCGTATGAAAGGTCGACCTTTAAAACGATACTGATCTTGGTAAAATCCACCGCTTCTATTAAAGGTTTAAGGCAGACATGCAAACAGACATACATACATACATTTATATATTGGTAACTAAAAATTTTAGACCCAAACTGATGAAAAAGCTTGCCCGATCTCTGAATACCCTTTATGTAAAATTTTGAATATTTAGACCAGAAATTGTCTGAGTAATTTGGAAGAGACCGCAGAGGTCAATTTTTTTTAACTTTGACCCTTATTATGACCCCTTAAAATTTATTGTTTTGGGCTCAAATTAAGTTATTAAGTTAGATGCATGTCCAATGAATCTATATCTAAAATTTCAAGTGCGTAGACCCAAAATTGTCGGAGGAGTTTGGTAGAGTTCTCAAAGGTCAAATCGTTGAACTTTGATCCCTTAATCGCGAAATTTCTGGCCAAAAACCGATCACATCGATTTTCCCAAATCTCAGTACCCTGTATATCAAATTTCGAGTCTGTAGACTAAAAATTGACAAAGTTATTGTGTAGGGAAATGTACACAGACACACACAGAGACATGTTCACTTTTATGTACATATATATATATATATAGGTTAAAAATATCCAAAAGTAAAAACCATTGAATTTCAATGAGGTTGTTGATAGTGCTCAATTAAAAAGCGCAAGATATTATTTTATTCAATTTAGGTAAAGAGATTTCCATAAGTCGCTACAATGAATTTACTGTTTTAGTCTTCAAAGACATCGTCAGGTGACAAGAGACCTCAAGGTTAGTCAATTGTTGCCTGATGATGTCTTTCAAAACTGAAACAGTAAATTTATTGTTGCAATTTATGGTGATTTTGTTTACGTAAATCGAATAATACAGGTGACCCCCCCCAAAAAAAAAAACGGGCCTCAACTATAATTAGGCCCCGTTTCTTAGTGTTTTGTCCGAATGAAATGAAACTTTGGTCATAACTAGTTTATTATATTCAAAACATCACAGTAATGCTCCTGACCCACTTCCAGTTGTCTGATCTAGCTGAAATTTTGCATGTGCAATGATTTATATCTCTACGGGTTATGTGGTAA
The DNA here is from genome assembly GCF_053919585.1 of Euprymna scolopes. NCBI lineage: Eukaryota > Metazoa > Mollusca > Cephalopoda > Sepiida > Sepiolidae > Euprymna > Euprymna scolopes. The sequence continues at coordinate 823,680 of NC_136493.1, forward strand.
ATTACAGCTCTGAACTAATTGTGGTTTCTGTTTTACAGGTGTTTGAACTGAGTCAGGTGTGAAATGGAGCCTGTTGAATGTCGAGCAGTGATCTGGTTTTTGTAATTGAAAGGACGCACACCACAGGAGACTTTTGATGAAATGAAAGAAACTTATGGTGATAATGCCCCATCATATGATCTTGTAAAACGCTGGCATCGTGAATTCAAACCTGGCCGGAAGTCTATGGAAACAGCTCCCAGACCTGGTCGCCCCCCCCCCTTCTGCCATTGATGAGGCATCTGTTCGTCAAGTTGAGGCTGCCATTTTGGAAGATCGGCGCATTACTATTCGCCAAATAGCCCAAGATGTTAAGATTAGTACAGGGTCTGTGGAAACTATCATTTATGACCATTTGCATATGCATAAGGTGTCTATCAGATGGATTCCCAGGTTGCTCACACCATTCCAGAAGTGAGAACACGTTGAGTGCTCGAGGATGAATTTGGAGATGTGCCAAGAAGAGGAGTCAAAGTGTTTCAAAAGACTGATTACACAGGATGAAACCTGGGTCCATCACTATGATCCAGAGACCAAAGCTTAGTCAATGCAGTGGAAGCACTTGGGCTCACCTCCTCCAAAGAAGGCAAGGGTGCAGCCCTCCACTGGCAAGGTCATGCTCACAGTCTTCTAGGATCAGGACGATATATATATATATATATATATATATATATATATATATATTACTTGTTTATTGTTATATAAACATGCTCACATCCCGCTGCTACAAATAGCCACTTGTTTCAATCAAACAACAGATATCATCAGGCAGCAACTTGACTATTCAAAAGTTCAATGAATAATAAGCGGGATGTGAGCATGTTTATATAACAATAAACAAGTATTATCAGCTCTTTTTATTGAGCACTATCTAACAACCTCGTTGAATTCAATTAGTCCATTACTTTTGAATATAAAAAAACCCGAGTATATATATATATATATATATATATATATATATATATATATATATATTGGATCAATAAAGGTGAAGTTGCATAGCTTATTTCATCATGATATCTTTATTTGCTTCAGTTTGCAACTACTCATACACTTCTGCATTGTATTTCCTCCTATAAGCTTAAATTTATTTTATATACACATTCAAGCAAACTACATTAAACTCTTACAAATAAAATTGTTAATGTTTCTATCTCTTAGGTGGTTCTGAAAGAATACTATATAATCCGTTTGGTCTGCAATTGAGCCTGGGGTAAAATGGTCTAAAATCAGGAAAAAAAATGTGTCTGCAAAGACAAAATTCAATATTAATTTTTTCCTTGTGTTATTTGGATTCTTCAGACGAGCAAATTGATAGGTGGTGACGCCTATGTAAAAAAAAAAAAAGAGAGTGTTTTCATCTTGAGGCTTATTTTCTAGTTTCATAACCTTCTTCAGGTGTATCTTGTTGATCTCTGGAATCTTTCAGTAAAACTCTGGAGTTTGCACAAGGACCCATGGCCTAGGTGATAAAGTACTTGTTAAAATTCAATTGTAAGTTACACTCTCCTGGAAGGTCAAGGTTCAATCTTCACTGTGGGCGATGCTCAAAATACAATTGTGAATTACTTAGGACTTCTACCTGATCATGGCTGACGTAGATTGAATAAAGGGTTCCATTAGAAATTCCATATCATTACTGCCTGTGGTAATATTTCATTTTGTTAACAATTTATCTTAATCGTTTCATCCTATCCTTTCATTATTATTTTGCAAAGGGAAAGACAAAAGAGAAGTAAAAAACAAAAAAATTAATGACTCAGTTGTTAGAGAGGCTGAGGGGCTCCGGAAGTCCTTTCTTAAAGACCAAATGCTTTATATGGAAAAATTAAATGGCTGCAGACATTTAATTTATCTTTTTTTACAGAGAAGACATGATACATAGCTACAGGTGTAAAGAGTTTAAGAATGGTTCATGAAAAAGAAAAAAAATAAATTACTTAACAAGAAACGCAACAGTTTTTGATTAATCACAAACCAAAAAATGGTTGTAAAAATTATAATTAGTTAGTGTTAAAATTTGAAATTAATGTTTCTCATATTCTAGTTAGTTAGTGTTAAAATTTGAAATTAATGTTTCTCATATTTATTTTAGAAATTATCTTGTTAGTGGTCCGTGAAAAACTTCTGACCTGCTTAGAGGCTCCATGGTGTCCTGAAGTTTGTGATCTAAAGGTTTCAGTTTTGCCTTTTTCTTTAATATTTAGATTTTTGTGTAATTATAATTCAAAAACAATTTAGTTTAATTAATAATTTAATAACACCATCTATCTTTATATGCATAAAAATGAGAATGTATGTAAGGACATTTCTCAACCTATACACTCAAAGATTTTTGATCTACAAACCGGAAATTTGGTATATAGGGAATTCAAACATGTGGAAAACTTTTTAATTGGCTTTTATCCGAAAAAAAAAAAAAAAATAAATAAATAAATAAAATAAAAAGGGCTGCTACAGGGTCAAAATTGAAAAATAGGATCATCGGATTTTTATCTGTTTGTCAACTATTTCACATCTGCGCATACACGAATGGTTCACATTATGTTAAGAATAAGTAGGTTTGAAAACACTTTTTAAAGATCATGTCAAGCTGGCTTAATGGGTATGGTACTTGACTCACTGTCTTTAGGTTTTGATCTCCGCTCGAGTAAATTTTTTACTTACAAAAAGAGAACTGTTTCGAAAAAAACATTGTACTCACATGCACCTGTTTCAGTTTCTTTTTTTAAATGTTTTTTTTTTTTTTTTTACTTCATTTTTTTTGTAAGGAATTTAACGTTATATTTAATACCGGGCTACGCCGAGTACATCTAGTAAATTTATAAAACTAAAGATAGGAACAGTCGGTTACTGACATCAATGAAAGAAAATATCACCACAAATAGTAATACTATTTAATGGAAGAAAAATAGTATTTTATTGGTTTTGCAAACTCATTTCTTCTTGATGCAAAAAGTCTAACTCGAACTCGATGGGTGACCCAACGCATCACATTTTCCCCTAGTTTTCATGAGCATCTTTTACAATATGACACTGTTAAAAATCTCCCTCTCTCCAGGCATTTTTTTTTTTTTTTACTGTTTTCTTGTGTTAACAGACCTTTTTTTATATACACGTTCTTATTGCTCTACCTTATATGGAAGGAAGTGCTGCCTACCGTAATGAATGGTGTGTATTGTTAATTGTGATCTATACTGCAGCCCTATCATTTTGAATACCACTTTTGTGTCTCAAATGCCATTCTGGGCTTAATGCCAGCAATTCTGATAAAAGTCAACTTTAGCCAGCTCAGTTGGTAGAGATTGTTCTTTGTTGTTGTTGTAATGATCTCCCCCCCTCTCTCTCTCTCTCACTCCATACACACAGACCTTAAGTCTGCCTATCAATAGTTGTGTTATGATATTGGCTCTCTGTTGAAGTCTTTCTTATTTTCAAACAAACTCGTTATTAAGTGCCCCCCCGCCAAAAATAAACCATACTTCTGTATGTTAGTTCATGAAACAGTACAGCCTATTTGCCTTCATCATTTTTTAAAGATGCATTTACATATCAGCAGCATTTCCGATTTAACCTGTTTTACATACTGACATGTGTTGGACGGCTTTTAGAAACGGACTTCCAAACTAATCTATCTCTGACCAAGATTTTTATGTATCCCTCTTTCTCTTCATTCCATCTTTATCACTACCCTTCATGTTTTTGTTGGGCATCCCCAGCTACCTTAACTGTTCTACATTTACTAACCCAAGAACGAAACTTATTTAAAACTAGCTGGACGCCTGACGTTGCCCGGTTATACAATATGCTTAAACACGATGTTTTAATCTATGCAGATTGCACATGCATTATTATAGAATTAATCCTCTACTGAATATTATATATTACGAGGAATAAAATGCCCAGTGGACTAATTTGCAATAAAAATAAAAATAATAATGATAATGTCGTTCTTCAAATTCCGTCTGTGTTTACAATATCACATTAGCTGATATTAGGGCTCGACAATGAATGCCCTGGAAAAGTCACTTCTGATTAATGTTTAGTTTTAAAATATGCAAATGAAGACATGATTTGTGACGATTTTAAATGGTACCTCTTTTTTTATCGTAAATGGAACTCATTAATAAGAAAAAATTCAAATAAAATGGTAAGGTACACCTGGGTAATTCAAAGGATCATTCGATCTGTGGTTGAATGAACTACAACTGACCTATATCTCTAGATGTCAACAATCTGTTTTGTTTTTGTTTTTTTTGTTTTTTTTTTAAAGAAGAAATGATTTGCTAAGATTTTATTATCTCCCTTGCCGGTGTAACATAAAATATTCCCCTGTAAAATTATTTTTTATCTATAAGAAAGAAAGACTATTTTCAGGATTGGATTTTTTCAATTTTCGATACTCATCAGATAAATATTTGTACAAAACATATCTAAGAACACTGCCAGACATAAATTACCTTTGTGTAAAATTTGCAAAAGATAGGCTCAGCCATTTCGGAACCTATGAGGAATGAACTTACGCCCACATTCACACACAAAATAACTTTTACATAATAGTACAGATAGAGATTTGAATTCACATTCATTGAAATAAATAATCAGCAGCATCCAAAGTGAGTAGTTTGCAGTGAACATTTAGCAAGTGAAAACAGGAAGCCTTTTTTTTTAATTTTTTTTATTTTTTATATTTCACCCCAAACGAGGCACAGAGCCACTTAGGCGTGAGAGACTACTATTTGGGACCAAATTTGCAGAGATACTATTCAGGAAGTTGGGCAGCAAGATGTCTGTTTACATTACACTTGAGTTACTGCATGTCAGTACAATCAGGGAAGCAGGGGACCGGGAGGGAGTTATAAAGCATTCGAGTAGAAGGTTTTATGGCATCTAGAGATCTCTACACTGTAGGGGTGGGATTTTGCTGCTTGTTGGGTTTGTCGAGTGTATTGTAGTTTTTGAATTCGTCAGAACACTTACCATTGAAATACTTATAAAACAGGCACAAGGATGGCATGTTTTGGTGAAGGGACAAAGATTGGAGTTTAGTTGATAGTTCAGGACTTATTAGGTTGGCAACTCTTTTTTGAGCCCTGTTTAGGAGTGAGAGACTAGTGACAGATGCACCAGCCCAGATGTGGCAAAAATACTCCATGCATGGACGAATAATGGCCTTGTAGAGATACAGGTTACTCTCAGGTGTGAGTAACCTTTTCGCACAGTAGAGAGAAAATAAATTTTAATTCATGCCGATTATGTATTTATTAATATAAAGACAATTCTCTATCGATTATTATATTAAACCTAATATATCAAAACTACAAAAACATATATATAACTTGGGTACCATCAGCTAGAATTGAAACCAAGACATACAACTCTCCACCCTCATTCATTAGCCTCCGAGCCATACCCATTATATATATATATATATATATATATATATTTATAAAAGAAATAATGAAGGCAAAGGGAATGAAGTGTTTGCAAGCAAGGGTAAACTTCAATCTAATATAAATACCAATATTTATATATTGATATATTAATTCCAACCAAAAATAAAAAAGCTCAATGCAAACATAATAGAGAGTAGAGCGTATTAAAAGAGAAAAGAAATTAAAACTAAATTAAAATTTACAATTAAAAATTTATTGTTCGGCTAAATACTCCAAAAAAACACAATTTTCAAAGTCCTTATTTCTCGGAGTTTCAAAGAAGGTTATTATTGCTATTGATTCTTCTTTAAAAAATCACATTCGTTAAAATAACAGTCCATTATTTAATAATCTCTATCAATCCTTGTGCGTCAAATGCATACCATAATACTTAGTCCACTGCAGCTTATAATAAAGGTTCATACAAAATTTTAGACAGATCAACTCAGTAGTTTCCAAGAAAATGTGGAACGGGCAGACAGATTAAGAGAAATATGATATACTAGTAGGCACAATCACGTTGACACACCAGTTCTCATCAGATCACCAAAGTTAAGCAACGTTAAGCCTGGTTAGTACCAGATGGGTGACCATTTGGGAAGGTGAAGTGCTGTATGTACCGCGAGGTAAAATACCAGGTTGAGAAACTGGCACGGTCTATCCTTCTTTCGAGGGTAAATGGGACTCTCTTAAGCCGTGGTAGGCACCCCATCTAGTGATGTCGTCACAATAAAAAAATACCCTTGATAGCCCTGGTAAAACATCAAGTATTCAGCTATCAACAAGATTTGAATTATACTACAAACTCGTATAGTGAGTTCAACCTTGGCTACGGCTGCGCTGGAGTAGGCCACCCAGCGTTGCCCAGTCGTAAAGTACACATAAATATTATATTTTAATTCATACAAAAACTGAGAAATGTGCATGCGAGTATTATGTTTTTTTCTAAACCGTTCACTTCTTATATATTATTTTAATTGGAATTCATTGTTGAGATGAGCATTATTTATATTTATTTATTGTGGACTAAGGCTAGAGGAATAGTTGGCCGAAACATCATGAAACAACAACTAATAAAGATGAGAATAATAGTCCGCAATAAATAAATTAATATTCACTTCTTGTAAATAAAAAAAAATACTCGAGCTGAGATTGAAACCAAAACCTAAAGACAGTTAGTCAAGCACAAAAAGCATTAATTCAGCTTGGCACGATTTTTAAAAAGTGTCTTCAAACCTACTTATTCTTAACATAATAAATCTATCATGTGAATGATTCACGCATGTGCATTCGTAAAACAGTTAGCAAACAAAAAACTGCGATTACCCTCATGGAACAATTTTTCAATTTAGATCCTTTAGCAGCCCTTTTTCTGGACGAAAACTGATTAAAAAGTTTTCCACATGTCTGAAACCTTCTATACCAAATGTAAAATCAGATCAAAAATTCGTTGAGTTTATGGGTTGAGAATTGTCCTCACACACACACACACACACACACACACACACACATTCTCACTTTTATAGTTGTAGTTGCGGTCTTCACAAATTCTTCCTAAGGAATAAGCAAACGGTATGCATTCTGAAGCTACATTAACTAGAGCATTTGTATGTTTTTGATTAAAGTTTTTCGATTATCATAGCATCTATGTTCGCATTTGTAAAACAGAAATCAAAAAATATATAAATTAAAAATGTTAATCAGGGATTTAGGCCTTGGAGCAGGAGTCAACAGGGGTCATCATTGATTCTAGGAAAACACCAATCTTGTGTGATAGTTCTATTAATACAAAAATTGATTTTTTTTTTTTCATCTAAAAATAAATCGGCTAAAACTGAATATCCTTTCCATCAGGCACCCTTTCTCTTACCCCCACTCCTCTTGCTCCCCCTCTCTCATATCAAGTCTCAGATATTATGAGCTGTGCTGCTGATAAAAGAATGCCATAAGTGCTTTTACAAAAAAAAAAAATGGTCCAATAATCATTACTTATACCAATTGAATGTCAATATCCACCAACTATCTTCATTGTTTGCTAAACAAACATTGGCCAGTGAGCTTTAATTGTTTCTTACATCGTGAAAGTGGATGAAATTCCAAAACATACGTTGCTTGTCCCCACCTCCATTCATTTGATATTTGTTCCATGGAGTTAATCTGTCTATATATCTATAAAAGTGAGAATGTGTGTGTATGAGGACACTTAACCTATATACTCAACGAATTTTTCATCTACAGACTTGAAATTTGGTATATAGAGTATTCAGACATGTGGAAAACTTTTAATCAGTTTTCAGCTGGAAAAAAAAGACGCTAAGGAGTCAAAATTGAAAACTGGTACGAGGTGGGGGGGAGAGTCATCAAATTTTTGTGTCTCAATGGATATATATATATATATATATATATATATATATATATATATATATTCATCTATCTATTGGAAAAAAAAAAAAAAAAAAAAAAAACTTCCCCAAATCTGGTCGATATATCATCTCTCAGGAGTCATGTTTGAAAACTCAATTCTGACATGCCTCAAATGTTGTTAATATAATAACTCGAATTTGTTTTTTGGTTTATGGCATATCAACCCCCTTTTCTTTTTTCTTTTTTTTAGTCATTTAATGTTAGCAAATCCAATAATTTGAGGAAAAGTGTGATTAAAATAAATTTTCAGAGTCTTATTTAATTATATTTACCAGCTTAAAAATATTATGTTATTCTGAAAAACAATTAAGTCCACTACACAATCCAACACAACTAAGTTCGTTTGCTTATTTTAAAACTGGTATAAATTAATCAGGAGGAACTTTTCCAGGACATTCATCGTGAGGTTATATGACGAGTTGGCAAACAAAAAGACACAAAATTTGATTTTAACAAAAGTGTTTATCTTTCAAATTCTTCAAATCTTAAATATTCATGATGTTGATTTATTTGCAACCAATCAGATGACGTTTCATATAATCTAAAAAACAAATTTTACTTATGAGATTTTAGCATATACTTTATGCCAAGTCTTGGTTAACCCCTTTTTTTCAATGGAAATCACTTTAGACAAGGTATAAAGCCATTTGCTGTCAGGAGCTAGAAAAAAAATATCTCAAGATTAAAAACTGGTCAATGTTTATGCACATATGTAGCCAATAATATGTATAAATAAATACACACTATATATATATATATATATATATATATATATATATATATATATATATATATAATTAGGTTGGTGTAAAAATGATGTCGTTTACTGATTTTTTTTTTTTTTTACATAGGCGTCACCACTTATCAAGGCCGATAGGCCACTCAAGGATAAGGGTTAAAGAGTGTAGAGTAGTTAAAAGGACAATATAGTAATCGATAGTAATGGAAGTTCGGTAAATTTGTTAACTTAAGTGGAACGGCTCATCAGAAACTTGTTCACGTTGGACTTGAAGACAACCACATTATAGACAGCTGGAAAGCAGGAAAACGGAAGACAATTCCACAGGCGTACAGTTCTAAGAAAGAAGCTTTGATCATGGAATCTATGTTTAGGTTTAGGTACAGATAAACAGTGGGGAAAATTATTGATAATGTTTTCAGCTAGTCCAGTGTTTCTTGTGAAAGTTTGGCGAGGGGGGGGACCATAGATTGAAGCTCAGTTGAACACTTTCCATGAAAATAACGATAAAGCAGAGACAAACTCGCAACATCTCTTCTGTGAGATAGAGGTTGCAGCGAAGAGAAAAGGACATCTCCCACCAGGCCAGGATATGAAGTTGAATGTCAAAAGAACGACATTATTTTTGTACCAACCTAATATATATTACTGGAATCGACAAGGCATAAAGTCAATTGATAAAAGAAACGAAAAGAAAAAAATACTACTTCAAATTCAAACACAAACTAATAAGTGTGAGTTAGATTCCAACACAAAAAACAGCAATTCTTTCCTCTTTGTCAGAAGCATAACTCATGGAATGTGAGGGCTAAAGGACAAAATAAGAGAGTGAAAGTTAATCTACGTTCTACTTTCTACTCTGCCGCCGTTAACATTTGAAAACACTGGCAAGATGACATTCCATTGATTGAAATGTCACGTGACTAATTGCAATTATAAATAGAAAAAAATATTTGGAAGAAAATAAAGTTTTGAAGAGTGAACATTTAGAAACTTGAATAAAGAGATCAAAAGGCGACACTATTGCCAATTTTGGCCGAGAGTTGAGAGGAAAGGTTTCATGTTGCTTGTAGTTATACAATTATATATGTCACGCTAACGTAGATTGGGTAAGTTTCTAATAGTATTTTGTATAATTTTTTAGCATCAAGTCATTTTCAAAATTTTGAATTTTACAAGCCAAGAACACGGCCATTTTTCTTGCTCTCACATAAATGTTAGACACGTTTTTCGACCTGATTAAACGTTTTAAAGTGAGCAAAATCACTAAAAATTTTCCAGATAGGTAGAAGAGTAACTCATTTTTCCTTTGATGACTTTTATGTATTTGAATATTTTACCACTTTTTCGAATCTCTGTGGATTGTAAAACAAACCCAAAGTTGCTAATATGATTCAGAGAGAGAAAGACAACAGCTTTACTCGATTTCCATCGTTTTTCTTAGGAATATTGTCTTTGTCAGTGTTGAGATTATAGTCCTATGTCATTTTGATCGATATACTCTTGTAATACTATCGCCATTGCCCCGCAAAATGTAGGAATTTGAAGATTTGAATTAAACCGACTGATAATTTATAGAAAACATGCATCACATAATGGTAGGTATCGTTACTATTTTGGATTAATGTATGGCGCCTGTGTTTGTTGTCATATAATGTCTTTTTCTAGATGGAAAATAATTATCAATTTTATTAATAAGTAATCAAATCGGCAGAAAAGAAAAATATGCAAAAGTTTTGTACTTTTTTGTTCAGCAATTTTTATTTTTAAAAATATCTTTTACAAAATAAAAAGTAATATTTGATTATTTTTGCATAAAAAATAAAACATCATTGTTTCATTGTTTAGTATTTGTTTTTAGTTTTATGAAAAATATATTAGTTTATGAAATATTTATTGATTTCTTTTCCCTTATATAAAACATTAGAATTTGGAAACTTGGAAAAAAGAGATCAAAAAGATATATAGAATTTACTAATTTAAAAATGTCTACAACGAAATTCATGAAATGTTATCATTGGAAATTATTTAATGAATGAAATGTGAAAATCTTTCCAACCGGAAGTTAAATTAATAAAACATTTTTAAAATAAAAATGTGTGCAATACTTTTCCATATTTTCTTCTATGTCATTTTGATGACATATTTCTAACTTAAAACAGGAAGTCTGATTTAGTGTCACATTTTTATATAAATGCAAATGTTTTATCTGACACTGCTTGCTGCGATTCCTCAAGTCGCCGATTCTTCTGATTCACTAACTTATTTTTAACTAGCGGGGGTACCCGGCGTTGCCCGGGGGTTTAGAGGTGGGTGTGCTCGGCCGGGGGGGGGGAAGTAAATCAAAACAAAAGAATAAGCGAAGTAATAACCCTGTTTAAATATTATAAAAAATGCTAAAACTTAAAAAAATCGAAAAACAAAAAAACGAAAAAAAAAAAAAAAACTAACGTAAGGCAAACGAACGATGTTAAAATTTCTTAAAATCGGAAAAACAAAAAAAAGGAAACGCGAATGTGATGGGGAAAAAAAACAGAAAAACGAACGTTAAAACTTCTTTTAAAAATTTGAAAAATGAAAAAAAACAAAACATATAACGTGAAAAATGGCTTAAATAACCCTATTTCAATATTAAAACTTCAAAAATCAAAAAAAAAAAAAAGAAGAAATCTCACACCACAATTCGAACTTTCAATCTTTAAATAATGACGCCGCGCTCTAAGCAAGTGAGTTAAGAGGACGTTGACGACATTGGGTCGGTTTTTTTAAATATTTAAACTAAATCATATTCTGACGTCATTTGCGCATGCGTAGAAACCATCTTGTCATGAAAGTTGTCAAAAGTTTTTGCGAAACATGCAAACACACATACATACACACATTTTCACTTTTATATATATAGACTAGCGGGGGGTACCCGGCGTTGCCCCGGTGTTTGGAGGTAAATCAAAACTGGGGGGGGGGGTTAAAAAAAAAAGGTTTTGATAGGTGAGTATGAGGATCGAACCCGAACCCTTGAGGCAAAGTTGGAAATTAAAGTGTGAAAAAAAAAACATGCAACGTTAACCATTGGGCCACCAAGCCATACTAACGGAAACACGTTTGAATTTATTTAATTACTTAGAATTTGCAGGTGCACGTTTTAATGTCTTAGTGAGGTCAACTTTGACTGCGGGGTTTTTATTTTTATTTTCCTAAGATGTTGGGGTGGGGGGACCAGCTCCCCTTGTCCAATTTGAATAGCAATTGTCTGATATAAGAAAATATTTCCATATTGATCAAAGCTGGTGTTGCTTTCAGACATTTCCGTCGATAGCGACCGAAAAAATACCGACAGAATTAGGAACAAGCCTAATCCACACGCAGCGAGCGAAAACTGTTGAATATTTATCTTCCCGAAGTCGAGCAAATTAAATAGACAGACGAGCTCCATTGTTAACTTGGAGATATTATGATTTATATGTGATATAAAAAGTTTTAAGAAGTTGTGAGCCGCCCGAGCGCTTCTCTGAAAAAAGCCTTTCTTGGACATACACAAAAAGCGAACATACATACACACATTTTGGCTTTTATATATATAGATAAATCATATGCAATAAATTATTTAGCAAAGATAACGTTTTACCTTTCGATAACCCAAAAAGGGATGATTCTTTGTAAAATTCAAATTAAAGTGAGCGATAAGGATTGATGAGTTAATTTGAAAAACCCATTTGCATTGTGGGATACACTTGAGCAGCAGCTGTTTCTTTTTTTTTGTTGTTTTGTTTTTATGATCCTTTTAATTAAAAGTTTTGAGAGATCAGTTTTGAGATGAGGATTAAGGCTCATTGAATCCAAATTAAAAAGAAACAGATAAGTGTGATTGAGAGAGGGGATTAGAAGAAACATAATAAGGATCCGGGTTAAAAACTACCAGAATCAATGAACGGCTTAAGACTAATTAGTTTAGAGGATAAAGATGGAGAAGGTGAATTGAATCAGATGAGAAAGAAAAAGAATAAAAGAGAGAGAGAGAGAGAGAGAGAGAGAGAGAGAGAGAGAGATAATCACATTAACGTTAGAATAGTGAAAAGGACAGAAGAAAAGGGAAACTCACTATTTTCTCTGCTTCGTTTTTATTTGGATTCAATCTGTCCATGTCTGCACCAAGGTAGGAGTACCTGATGCAGTTGCCTCGGGGGTTCAACACAGTAGGGTGTTGCCAGAAGTTATGTGTTTATAATCTCTTCTTTTGGCATTGCCTATGGCACCAATTACCCTAGGGTAGTAGTTCTCAATACAAGGGGAAAGGAAAGAGTTGGCACCACAGATTAGCAGACACAAATTTAATCCAGGGTCAAAAAAAGCACAACGTACATCAGCCATTACTACTGAAAAGTCATTTATTTATTTTTTTTTTTTAACTCACATTCACCCCTAACAAGGCATATCGCCACTAGGACGTAAGGGGCTACTAATTTGGGGCCATGCCTAGGAAAGATTAACAAGATGCTAGTTTATGTTAATTTTGAACTTCTGCATATCAATAAAGTTAAGGAGGCAGGTAGCAGGAAAGGGAATTCCAAAGTCTAGCTGTTCAAGGGAAGAAACTATTATAGTAGAAAGCTTTCTGGCATTTAGAGACCTCAACAATGAAGGGGTGTGATTTTGTTGCTAAGCGGGTTCGTCAGGAATATGTACGTCGAGGGGGCACAAGTGCAACGAGTTCATCAGAGCACATTCCATTAAAATACATGTAAAACAGGCACAGACATGCAACATTGCAGCGATGGGACAAGGTTGGAGCTTAGTTGACAAAATGGGATCTATCCGAGAGAGAGAGAGAGAGAGAGAGAGAGAGAGACTAGTGGTAGATGCACCAGCCCAGATGTGGCAACAATACTCCATGAATTGGCGAATGATGGCTTTGTAGAGGTGCAGGATACTCTCAGGTGTGAGTAGTCTTCTAGCACGATAGAGGGAGCCCATCTTCCTTGCAGCAGCTTTTGCAATGTCCTCAATGTATTTGTTCAAGTTCATATTACCTGTGAATGTTGAGCTGAGGAGTTTGAAGGAAGATTTCTCAGGTAGGATGTTATATGTCATGGATATCGATAGTTGGAGAGGCTTCTTGTAATTGTTAAAGGAGAGCAGTTTAGTCTTACCAGCATTAAATGTTGGATTTTCTCTCTGCTAGCGTTTGTACTAAATGCTATTATATTAGTATTAGTTATTATTGTTAGCATGAACACATATTTTTAGTGAGACATTTTTTGAAAATATCATTCTGATACATGATGAAGAGGCTAAAAAACAAAGCTTTTCCTAATGTTAACTTTAAATATGTCCAACAAATTATAGTTGATTGAAAGGAGGAGAACAAATGCTTTATTCTAAACTGATGGTTGAATATTGTTAAATGTGCACTCATTTTTGTATTAAATACTAATCCCTAATACCATAACACTTAATTTGCTACACCTTATTATAACAAAGGTCTATATAAAATTGCAAGCAGATCAGTTCAGCAGTTTCCAATAAAGCGGAACAGGCAGAAAGATTTAAAAAAAAATACAAATTTAAAAAGAAAATAAAAAAAGGTAATAATATGATGTTATGGGCTGGACTAAAATGACGTATGGTTTCTCATTCAATCCCGAACAATACCGAGTCTTCCTTTTAGTTAACTATAAACATAATTAAAAAAAAAATTAATTAAAATTTTTTGCCCACACATAAACAAGAGGCTTAAAGAAAAAAAAAAAAAAAAAAAAAAAAAAACACTGAATAATTTGATTAAGGCAAGCTTAATGAAAAACCGGTCACACAACATTTCCTCACCTAGTCCCCGGGGGAAGGAGGTCTTCCATTATCACTGTGGTCCTACCTCACTGACCAAATATGTAAGGTCTGACCATCAACAAAACTATGGTTCACCAGGACATTGTTCGATCCATACTTTATTCAACTAAACATTCTTGTATCATTCGTACTACTATTCTTACCTTGGCTTATATATTCATATTTTGAACACTGTAACCTCTGACCTTCAAGTATAATTATAAATAAATCGTTATTTTCATAGCAGATGCTCGACTGAGCTCCCATCTATGACCCACTCGCAGTAGAGACTCGCCTACCTACAACTGTCAACAATTTCCCTTATTTCCTATCTGTGCCTAAAAAAAAAATGAAAATTCCATGAGCAAAGTTTCTTTCCTGGATTACCTGTTTGTGAAACAATACCACAGGGCTTATTCCCAGATGACTATAACATAGCCGCTTTCAGGTCTAATGTAAACAAGTTCTTGTTGAGCCGTCCTTTTAAATAATCAAATTCTATCCAAGTTTCACCACTGCTGATCATCGCGATGTTGTCTCACCAGTCATCTTATCCTTGAGTGGTCTTTAGGTCTTGATAAACGGTGACTTATCCTAGTAAAAAAGAGGATATATAATAAGTCTATAATAATAAATAGTAATATTACACACACAGACAAAATTAGATTTACGACTCCTGGAATTTATACTTGAATTGTCCACATGGAACCATGGCATAACGGTTACACATACTGGTTTACAATCTTATACACCCCTAACCCAGGCATAGATAGTGTGTGTGTGTGTGTGTGTGTGTGTGTGTGTGTGTGTGTGTGTGTGTGTGTGTGTGTGTGTGTGTTTTAATTTTCTTCCTTTGAAGATTGTAATGCTGGGTATGGGACAGCCAAACCAGCTGCCAACATTGCCCTGCTTTTTATTGAAACCAACCAAGAGCTCTTTTTAGTATCCTCGCTGTTCCCTTAAGTGCAATTTTCTGGATCTCTTTTGCACTTGGTTCACCAGGAATATTAGTTAGGTAGGACTTGCCCGTGTGTGTGTGTGTGTGTGCGTGTGTGCGTATATGTGTGTGCGTGTGTGTATGTGTGTGTGTGTGTGTGCGTGTGTGTGTGCGTGTTTGTGTTTGTGTGTGTGTGTGTGTGTGTGCGTGTGTGTGTGTTTGTGTGTGTGTGTGTGTGTGTGTGTTTGTGTGTGTGTGTGTGTGTTTGCGTGCGTGTGTGTGTTGACTAAAAAGCATGTACAATAAAATCATCCCACAATCCTTAGCAAAATTGTATCAGTTTTTGTTTCGTTCTACTCTAATTCGCCCCAAACAAAGTGTATTGCAAGTTGGAACAAAACTGGCTACTATTTGGGATTGTGTCTAACAGGGAACTGAAGGGAGTTAAACAGCAAAATGTCTGTTCCATATGGCTATTTACTTTGATTTTGTATAATATCGCCTAAAAATAAACAGTCTTATCCCTCCCTTTAGCTTTCATAACACGTTCTTTGATAAAAATGGATCTGTAAGATAGATCACGTAATGGTCCACAGTGTTATATAAAAATTTTGCTTTCGATCACTTTCTTCGATTTTAACATTTAATCCTAGTCAGTATTTGGTTTTCTTTGTCGAATATAGAGAAATTTGGGAGATAACTTACTCACTCAATGGTTTGTACTTTCACTCTCCCCTTGACAACTTCAGTTTAAACTATTAAAAAAATCGACTTCTCACCCCCCCCCCAGTAAAAATAACTTTCCATATATTATTTTCGAATACAAAACTAACAAGTGAAGCATGCATGGTCCCCCGTGAGTGCGCAGTGAACGAGTCATAAAAAAATGACTAAGTTCAGCATTTTCCCCACCCACATTTAGCCCCAAAAGTCCACAGGGGACTTCAAATACTAGTGAAAATGAACAAACTGTGCAGTTTTAGGCCTTAACATATGTAAATTTGAGTTCTGCACCATGCAAAAAAAAAAAAAAAAAATGACTAAGTCTATTATTTGCCCCCTCCATTTAACCCCAAAAGTCTCCAAGGTTTTGACATATTTAAATTTGAGTTCAGCACCATGCAAAACTGCATGTAGAGGCCAGTTTCACACAGATTTCAACCAATATATATATGTAAAGCATCAGTGTCTGTGGTTTTTTTTTTTTTTTTTAATTTTTATCCTTGTGAACTAGCGTGCGTCCATATCGATGGTCATCACTGAAAAAAATGACGACACAGCCATAAGAATATAAGAAGATGAACGAAAAGTCCATACAACGTTTGGGGTCGGCGGCCTGTCGGTGGAGTCGCATGAGGTCACATATGTATAACACAACTGGAGTTATTTTTAAAACACCTATAAATGAAAGAGAAAAGACTAAAAAGCAATTACGCAATACAAAACACTTATTCAAATATTCCTTCTTAGATAAAGACATTTTCTCTTACTTATATTCTCATTAAATATTTACAGCTGTCAAACTACTAAAAACAAAACTCTTTATAAATGGATTTGACACTATATATAAAAAATTACTATAGACCCTCCCCTCCCTCTCCATCAAATATATAAGCATCCACTTGTTCAGATCAGGAAAAAGCAAAGAATTATTACCTGACACTGAACATGTTAAGTATAAAAAGAAATTGCTTTGGCTAAGTATTCATGTTATTTTCTAACACAGTCAACCTTTATATGAACCAGATGCAATCATCAGACAATATCGTATTAGAATGTCGACATTACATTGTGCTAAATTGAGACTTGAAGCTCTGTACAATTTTGAAAGTTTATCTGTGGTTGCTATACAATAAGCTTCTTTTCTGCAAAACAGAATATAGAAATAAGCTTTCTCCCCCCCCCCCCGAAAAAAAGGGACACAAGGAGACATTCGCGGAGACTTTTCTTCAAGGCTTTATTTGGAGAGAATTGATTCAGAAGATAGAAACTAAAGATAGAAACTTAATTATTTGTTTTTACAAGCGAATCACTGCTTATCAATATAACAGTACATATGAGCACATAGTAAACTATCAGCAGCAGTGAAGGATGGCTGGCTTGCGAAGAGATTAGCAGCAGCAGCAGTAGTTGAAAAATGCGCACATGCAAATTAGGAAGTGTGCGCGAAAGGGAAAAAAGGAGAGAAAAATGCACCACATGCTCGGGGCAGAAACAATGTGGACACTGAAAAGAATGGATGCGTAAAGTCGAAAACGAGAATGGGCCAGCTGTGGCCGGCATGCGGTTGGAGGAAGAAGAAAAGTAGACCAGGTGAGATGGACAATGGCAAGAGACTTAAGTGGTATCGAGACGGGAAAGTAACGGCAATAAAAACTATAAGTAAAAAAAAAAAATGGCGACCTTTCAAAAGAACAATATTTCTTATTCTCATGGCTTGTCATTCCAATGGTCTTCAAAGTACAAGTCTATGAATGGTTCAACAAGTGAATGAGGGGTTTGTCTATGTTCGTGCGTCAGTTGCACACAAACTTCTGTCACATGTAGGTTTCACGATTAAAAAATTTATTACATAAAAAAAATTCTAGTGGGAAAGGCTTAACTTTCTGATAAAGATTTTGTTTTACAGATTAAGGTTATTATAACATGTACTAAGTGCAACCCTTGTCAAAATTCATGCTAACTTAATCTCTCATAATGTAGGGCCCCTAAAACGTGACATATGATCATACTGACACACTGTTTCCCTTAAGATAACTCGAGTTAAGTGACGTTGGGCCTGGCAATAATAAGTGGGTAACCATTTTAGAAAGTTGGGGGTTCTATGTAAAAAAAATCTATTCAAATTAATTTCCAAATCAATAATATATATTAGTAATGGGACGACTCCAATATTTTCTCTGATTTCGATACAATTACTGTTCTGGGGTAACTGACACCCCTATTCCTGTCTTCACATGGACTCTCCCATCGCTGTGAAAGGCAGCCATTTTGGACTCTCTAATCAGAGATTCCATGCCAGCCTAATCGTTGACATGACTTTACAGACTCTCTTGTTTGATATTTTGAACCCCTAAAATAAGGCCACAACAATTACAGATTCAGATTCTTTGTAAATTTCTAAATATTAATTTATAAAATTATGGAAGGGGGGGGGTACTGTAAACCCCCCTGTAATATGTGCATATATTTTCTCAAACGTAAAAATACACTTGTGGTGGAAGATATAGAGATTTTAATTTATCTGATAGTTTAAAATCAATAAATATGATGCTGCAATATTTTTGATATAGTGAGGAAGGTATGATCATTGAAAATTGGAAGGTTCTACTTATAGACACTGCCGATAAGAACTGACGAATCAAATGGAATCACGTTCTGCTATCAACCAATCAGAAACCAGAATTGCTCCACAAAAATATTGAATCTTTTAGCATTCCAGCACATAATTTTTTCATTTCAACACAAGAAAAATCTTTTGCTCTTTGCCTGTAAAGCTATAAAGTCCATGACCTGTACAGAACAGCTACCCATTGAAAATTCTTCATCTCCAGGACTTGTACAAAATAGCTAACCATCGGAAACTTTTCTGAAATTAAACATGGCTTTCAATTCAAGATATCATTTTAACATTATTATCAACAATGGAAGATTAACTTTTAAACAAAACAAAGACAAACCAAAAAATTGTAATCAAGAGAATCGTTTTTGGCATCAGAAAAAATGCGCTTATTTTTCTGATATCGTTTCCAATACCACAAAATATTCTCATTTTTCTCATTCCTGATTCCGATTCATTCTCAACACTAATAAAAAACAAATGTATGATGCCAGCATAAAATGACCAAACAATGGTAAAATAAGAGCAACAATAAGTATATGTAAAAACTGTGTATATTTGTAGATATCATTAATAGTATGAATCTTTATTTTTGCAAATATATGCATTGGCTTTTTTGGATATCATATGATATTCATAGGCCACAAAAAATTAGGACATTTGTGGAATTTTTATACCATATATTACGACACGCCTTAATTAAATAAAACATTTTATTTATAAACAAGTTCCTAAGTATTCGATCCATTTTCATTGAAAATAATTGCGTTTTTATTAAATCTATATATCATTACAGTAGTACCTTTAATGTACGTACGTCTGTAAAGGTTTCCAGATTATAAATTATTCGATCCGGAGATCCTATTTATTAAAAAGGAGAAAAGAAGAAGTGATAACATACTACGAACATTGAATTAGTACATAGAGACGCTAATTTAATGTTCGTAGTATATTATCACCTTCTATCCTCCTTTTTAATAAACTAGCAGGTCGCCCAGCATTGCCCGGTCATAAAATACGCTTAAATATGATATTTTGATTAATGCAGATTTCGTATTTAATATCATATTATGTTGGACCCAATATATAGTAATGATTTTAAAAGTTAAATAAAATAAAAAGTGAGTCGTGAGCCACCGCTGAGAATTGAAACCAAAACGTTTAGCTTACGATCTACTTTTTCATTTGATGCTAATGCCTGAGCTATGAAGATATGTTTGCTGCAAGGCTAAAAATTAAAACCTGAATCAATAGCTATTACGTTACGCTTGCATATTTGTAATGCCGTTGTTCGACCTTCATCTGGTAAATTCAATTATGTTAATTTTCACACTTTTACACCGATTCTCTCTGGTTAAAACCCAAATATAAAGTTTTGCATGTGTTCAGATACCCTATATATTAAGTTTCATGTCTTTAGACAAAAAAACCTGACAGAGGAGTTTGGTAGGGAAATTTTTTTAAACAAATATGTATACATATATATATTCAAGCAAATATTGTTAAATACAACGGAGACATTTTGTCTTATAATTCTTTTTTTTTAATTTTTCAATTTTTCGTATTGTCTTTTTTGTTTCAAAATCAAAAATATTAATAAAGGATCCATACATGTTGCTGTTACGAGCGCTTTCGATTCGTCCATGAATCATCATCAGGTGTTAAAAATACAGGATTGCGAAAATGAGGATTAAAAATGAAAACTAAAATATATATAGTCAGTGATGAGTTAAAATAAAAGTCGATTAAGAATAAAAGTCGATTAAAAATTTGAGTGTTAAAACCAGCAAGTTTATATATATATATATATATATATATATATATATATATATATATAACTACTTAATTTACTCACATAAAATTAATATACAAAAGTATAGGTTTATGCGTAAACTTTAAGTATTTACTTCAAAAGTGCTCAATACGTAGGTAGAGCTAGTTAGTAATTTATAAAATATATATGGTGATTAAGCTACACTGAATATTCTGCGTTTCATCCAACTATAGGATTCCTACAGCTTATGCGCGAATTCTGTGGTTGTTTATATATATATATATATATATTATATATATATATATATATATATATAAAGAGATTTGTGTTTACTATAACCTTTTTTACGCAAATATTACATAAGTATAAATCATGTAGAATACCTAAATAGCAAAAAAGAGTTTTTAATATGAATATAAATACACACACAAAAAAAAATTTTTATAGATGCAATGTAAAAAAAAAAAAATTAAAATAAAATAAATTATGTTGCTTTTGAGTGTAGCTAGAATCCAAGGGTAATATCTGTTCTGTCTAAAGATGGCATAATGATATCGTGGGGTTTCCGTTTGCACCAAGCGTCCATCCAATGGAAATATGTCACAGACTCATATAAGGATATTGGAGATAAACCGTAATAACCAGATATATTCTGACATTATATTAACCAGATTACTTAGATAAATACTTTTACAGTTTTATACTTTTAACAAAAGGGCTACAGCAATATCACAGGGTCTCCATTCACACTGAACGTCCGCAGAATGCCCAGCAATAATATATTACATATGAAAGATGCCGCTGCGGAATTCCATAGGTCCTGCTAGTATAAATCAATTTATTATGCATGACACAACATATATTTAGAGGACGATAATGTGAGACAATATCATCAACACAGAAACAAAAAAAAAAAAAAAAAAAAAAAAAATTAATAGTGATCCAATATTTCGCCCTTAAAACAGGCTTCATCAAAAATAATATAATGAATTAACAGAATTTTTTTTTTTTTTTTTTTTTTTATTATTACATTTTCACCCCAAACAAGGCACATTGCCACTTTCGTGTAGGGGGCTACTATCAGGGGAAACATCTACTGGGGTACTATGTAGGGATTAGGGCAGCGAGATGTTGGTTCATGTTGCACTTGAACTTATGCATGTCAGTACAGTTGGGGAAGCAGTGACCTGGAATGGAATTTCAAAGTCTAGCAGTTCTGGGGAAGAAACTACTGGAGTAGAAAGATCTTTTACATCTAGAGATCTCTACAGTGTGGGGGTGGGATTTTGCAGTTTGTCGGGTCTGTCGAGGGTGTTCACGTCGTGGGGGCACAAGTACTTGCAGTTCTTCAGAGCATTCACCATTATAATACTTGTAGAACAGGCAGAGGGATGCAATGTTTCGACGATGGGACAGAGGCTGAAGCTTAGATGCCAGTTTAGGGCCTATCAGATTTGCGACTCTCTTTTGAACCCTGTCAAGGAGCGAGAGACTAGTAGCCGATGTACCAGCCCAAATATGACAGCAATACTCCATACATGGGCGAATAGTGGCCTTATAGAGGTACAGGATACTTTCGGGTGTTAGAAGTTTTCTAGCACGGTAGAGAGAGCCCACCTTCCTTGCAGCGGCCCTGGCAATGCCCTCGATGTAATTGTTCCAACTCATGTTTCCTGTGAACGTTAGGCCAAGGAGCTTGAGAGACGTACTCTCAGATAAAGAGTCGTTGGCCATTGCTATAGGTGGTAGAGAAGGTTTCTTGTAATTATTGAATGAAACCAGTTTTGTCTTGGCGGCATTGAACGTGACCATCCATTTTTGTCCCCATTCCACTACGTATTGGAGGTCATCCTCTAGTGTTTCTGCCATTACTTTAGATATATGTTCATTTGTTTTCCTGTCGTGTCTGCTATAGAGTGTGGTGTCATCAGCATATATACCCATCTCAGAGGCAATTTTGTCGGGGAGGTAATTTATGAATATCAGGAAAAGCAGAGGTCCAAGGATAGATCCCTGGGGCACTCCCGCATTTATATCATATTGTTTAGATGTACGACCGTCGAGGACAACCTGGATTTTTCTCTTATCTAAGAAGGATTTAATTATGTTAAGTATTCTACCAGTGATACCGTAAGATCTAATCTTCCTGAGGAGACCCTCATGCCATACCCTGTCAAAAGCCTTAGATATATCTAGAGCTACCGCTCTGCCCTCTCCCGCTTTGTTAATGTAAATTCATTATGTAATACATTAATAACTTTACAGCATTTCCTTATTAGAAAACATGTCTATTCAAGCTAATAACAACTTTACAATACAAATTTCAAATTCAAATAGTTATTGACTCCAGAGCAAAGTGAAGAATACATATTTTTCATTCAATTAATTCTTTTGGTTATTTCTATTTTTTATCAACAAAACAGTCACCACTAATCAAGGCCCAGAGGCCACTCCAGCATAAGGGCTAATGAGTGTGTGGTAGTCAACCGGACAATATCGTAGTAATCGTTAGTAGTGGAATTTGGGTAAATTGGATTACTTAAGGGAATGGCTCATAAAGAACTTGTTCACATTGGACTTGAAAACAACCATATTGTAGTCAGCTAGAAAGCACAAAAACGGAAGAGAGTTCCACAGGCATGCAGTGTTAAGAAAGAAGCTTTGTTCATGGAATCTAGGTTTAGGTTTAGACACAGATAAAGAGTGGAGGAAATTTCATGAAAGTTTGGCAAGGGGGCGCCATAGATTGGAGTTCAGTTTTATTTCTCCAAATTAAAAATGATTGAAAATTCGTGTTTTGGTGCCCATTTCTGGAGACCCTATGGAGTGTAAGGTTCTTAATTGTAAATTTAGGTGTTGCCAAAAAATCAGCTAATTTTAATGTGGCAGATTAGATAGTGATGGATTTATTGGATCAAGAAATCTTTAAATCCTACATTAATCAACAAATATGATGTGCACAAACAAATAAAATGCCTCAGAATGATATCTAAAAAAAAAACAAAAAAAAACTAACATTTGTGTACAAATAGAGGCTTTAACGAGATTAAGATGAAATTAGAAAAATTAATTGGTCTACAACTATTGATTTGTGAAACGATATCGCATTTATGCGATATTCTTTTTTATTGTTTTATTATTCAATCATTTTGTTTTTATTATCACGCAAACTTCCATGATGAATTCTTTCTTAGATTGTAGATAGAGATTTCGCATTTCAGGGGAAAAAGTTCTTTAAAACTCTTTTTCAGGTCAATTTACTTCATGGAGAGGGGGATCAACTTTGATATTGTAAATTATAAACAAAGCTCCTCCTTAAACACAGTAGCAAAAACAAATCAGTGAAACTCCTTCAATCATTTTTTTTTATAAGGAAGTCGGCACTTATCAATTCTTGATAGCATTCAATGATAGAATAATGATTAATTGACCTTTTGACTAGAAACAAAGTGTAGTATCTGTCTGATATTACACTTCACCTTTTCTGTCCTCGATCAATAAAGGAGAAATCCTTCATGACAGAGACAATTTTTATTTTGTTCCTATCCAAACTGCCCCTTTTGGGGGAGGTGGATTTTTCCCACATTAAAAACCAACCTTGTGTCTAACTCTGCCCTCGTGGAGAGGTAAGTAAATAGGAACATTCACTGATAGAATGAATCTTTTTTCTAAATTTTAAGTATTATTTTTCCAATGTTACGCTGATTAAAAATGATACCAACTTTGTAGGGGTTTTATACGTATTTTTTAAATTTTAGCTGTATATACAAACATACAAATACACAGACAACTGCCCTTTATGTAATCGATTACTTATGTTTCGTATCATTGTTACCTGGACCAAATCGACTCTTTCCCTCCACAGATCTCTACTTTCCATGGCCTTAGGAAGATCATCAAATTGTAAGCCAGTGTCTTCTGTCAATAATTTTGTGTACATCTTGACAGGTCTTCCTACTTTAGCAGTTCCGTGTTTAAGATTCAACAGTACCACATCACTGACGACCTCATCTTTTCTTCCTTAGTAATGTCCAGCATATCGTGGTCTTTCTCTTATTACTGAAGAAATCCTGAGCAACTGACCATACAGACAGTTAATGATTGGGTGTGTTTTCCAGTTTAAGTTTAACACTTACTTTCGCCGGAGACTATCCTGTAGCTCTAAAAGGCTATCATCTGACCATGTATGACGTATTGTTGTCACATTTGGGTTGGTGCATCTGCTATTAGTCTCTCAATCCTGGACAGGATTCAGAAGAGAGTTGTCAACCTAATAGGGCCGGAACTGTCAGCTAGGCTTCAAGCTCTGTCCCATTGACAAAATGTTGCACCCCTCTGTCTGTTTTACAAGTATTTTAATGATAGGTGCTCCAATGAACTACAAGCCCTTGTACCCTTTCGATGTAAATGCGCCCCTCCCCCGATAAACCTGAGAAGCAGCAAAATTCCACCCCTACACAGTAGAGATCCTCAGATGCCAGAAAGCCTTCTAATCTAATAGTTTCTTCCTTAGGACTTCTAGACTTTAGAATTCCCTTCAGAGTTCCTGTTTCCCTGACTGTACTGACATACAAATGTAAGTTCAAGTGTAATGTAAACACACATCTTGCTGCCCAACTCCCTACATAGCATCCTTACAAATTATGCCCACAGTGGCACTGTGCCTTGTTTGGGGTGAAAATGCAATAAATAAAAAAAGAAAAAAAAAAGAAAAAAAAAAAGAAAAAAAAAACACTGTCCAGAGCATTCTAGTGTGTGTAAGTTCAATCTAACTTACTTTCAAGTATTTTTTAATACTGAGAGTCCATGCTTGTTAACCATAAAACAGCACATCTGCACTATCGTCCTAAAAAAGTTTTTTTTTTTTTTTTAAATCTGTTACGAGATTCTGGTGACACTTTTTGGACGTATGCTATTTGAAAGAAGATCTTGTATAGCGATTCTTGGCACAAAATTGATCCATTTCTACAAAATATGTTAAAAGTTTGTTCCTATCAAGATTCATTTTAATTTCTATTTTTATTTTCTGCAGTTTCATTTGCTGAACATGTGAACCACGTTGCGAAATACTTTTTCCTATGAAACCTGACCTTAGCATGTTCGTGCCCACACCCTTATTATTATTAGCGTTTTTTTTTGTAGGCGGCATCTTCTGTACTAATCTTCCTATGCGCTCCAACCCAGAAATCTGTTTCTTTTCATCAGGCAAATGCAAAATTGGTCGGTTGTTTGGTTTTATGGCACGTCGTTGGGTCATTTTATGCCAAGCCTATACACATGTTTTGTACAAGCTGGATTTGTTGATTAATTTGTTTTGTGGGCGTATCTAAATGGTAGATAATATGTAAAGAAAGTTTATATTTATAGATGCAGCTATAGGCAGGTACTGCCACTGATCCAGATCAGAGTGGACCTGAGAGTAGTTGTAAGTAAGGGGTGAATTGACCTTTTTCAAAGTCCACAAATTGGGGTTTCACCACTAGCAGCTTTTGACTTTAGGATGTGGGATTGTTGTTTCAGAATTTTTTTTTTTTTTACTTTTTATTTTTTTAGAATCTGTCATCATTGGTTTAACACCCGTTCTACATAGCGACCTACAATGGATGTTTTTTTTTTTTACATAGGCATCACCACATTGTCAAGGCCAAGAGGCCACTCAAGGATAAAGGTTAAAGAGTGTACAGTAGAAATTGGACAATATAGTAATCATTAGTAATGAAAATTTGGTAAATTTGATAACTTATATGGAACGGTTCATCAAGAACTTATTTACGTTAGACTTGAACACAGCCATATTGTAGTCAGCCGGAAAACAGGAAAACGGAAGACAATTCCACAGGCGTGCAGTTCTAAGAAAGAAGCTTTGTTCATCGAATCTACATTTAGGTTTAGGCACAGATAAAGAGTGGGGGGAATTATTGATAGTGTTTACAGCTAGACGAGTGTTTCTTGTGAAAGTTTGGCGAGGGGGGACCATAGATTGAAGTTCAGTCGAACACTTTCCATGAAAATAACGATACATCAGAGACAAACTCGCAACATCTCTTCTGTGAGATAGAGGTTGCAAGTAGGAGAAAAGGACATCTCCTACGAGGCTACGAAGTCTATTTTGAACTCTATCAAGGTAGGACAAGTCCTTTCTAGCAGCTCCTGCCCAGATGTGGCAACAGTATTCCATCCTTGGACGTACCTGGCTCTTATATAGATAGAGAATAGCATCAGCAGTGAGATCTTTAAGAAACTGATTCCCATGCTGAAACCTTAGATGATTTTAAATACGATTAATTTGTGGATTGGTTAATTTTGTAAACAAATGGTTAGTACAAAATAGTCACAGGCATACATTACCACTATGCCAGATCAGAGTGGACCAGAGAGTAGTAATAACTAAGGAGTGAAATGTCACACTTCAAAGCACTCACATTAGGATCTCACTATTAAATGCAGTTTAGCGTCATACACAATATAGTTGAAAGACTTGAGGAGTAGATAGAGTATATATATATATATATATATATATATATATATATATATATATATATATATATATACTATATTATATACTAGACTACCCGTGACCCGTTGGGTCAGTATGTTATATTAGCTATGGAATTCATGTATGAGCATGACACTTGTGACGTAAAGAAAATAGTTTTTTTTTTTGACATAACAGAACCGTTTCTATGAAAGTATATTAAAATGAAAAAAAGAATATAGATAGATTTCTAGGAGTCGTTCTGTTTATTATAGTTGATTATTTTTGAAAAAAAAAATTTACAGTTACTGAATTATAAGTGGTTTGCCATGCTTATAGGTAAATGTGCACTGAACAGATACCATAATACTTATAGTTAAATTCAAATTTTGATATATCTGCTTTTTTTTTAAACATCGTTCATTTCTATATTACGTTTAAGTTATTTTCAACCCCACTCTTCTGATGTTAAATAATAATTTCGAAATAATAACGTTAATATTTCAGCGTCCCAATTGTTCTTTTTTTTTTGCGTTAAATATATATATTCAAAAGATTTTAATTTGGGTCATGGAAGCGATAACGGGTATAGACTGTACTCTTTTCAACATAAACGCCATCTCGAACTTTTAACTTCCAAACTTTTACAAAAGTTAAATTTACATAAACTTACACTGCCAGTCTCCATTTTGTGGTAGCATTTTTAACATAATCATCAAAAGATTATAGATCTACCCAATCTGAATATTCTCACATCAAATCTGCAGATATATTCATAGCAACACAACGGATTTACAGATATTATAAATTTTTCAACCAACTTCATTGACTGAATTTTGTTATTAGACAATTACGTCTCCATTCATAAGCATCACTTGAAATAACTTTTCTAACACTTTTTGGAGCATTTCTCTCTTTCGAACATTAGTTTTTAATTTCTGCGCTAACCAACAATATTATGGCAAATCAATGAAAAGAGTTTTTGCTGATTATATTCCTCGAAGAAAAAATAAAAAAAGAGACATTTTTGAAACGCCATAATTTTTGGTGTCTTGTATTCCTTGTTCCTGAACAAAAAAAAAAATTGTACATGTTAATTTGCACAATTGTATTCCCCTTAGGTGTGTATGTGTACACACACACACACACACACACACACACACACACACACACACACACACACACACTGTCAATATCTAAGTAAAGTACTCGTCAACTTATTCGAGACAAGCATTATGAGTTACACGCGATTACATATTGAAGAACATATGTCAGGAAAGCAAAACAAATATGCTGCATACACACGGTTTTCAAAACAGTTGATCATCAATCTCACTTCCTGAGTTTTTTTTTTTTTGTTTTTTGTACTGAAATACTTTTCTAAAATGATGGAAAGATTGGACTATTGATTTCATCATTAGCTGATGAGTAGTTTTTATTATATGTCAATAGCGTGTGAAGACAAGAAACAAGAGAGAGGGGGAGAGAGAGATAAAAATGAGAGGGAGAGAAGTGAGACATAGAAATGAGAAAGAGAGAAGAGAGAGAGCAATGAGTGAGAGAGAGAGAGAGCCAAGGGATGAGAGAGGGGAGCATGGAAATTAGAGAGAGGGAGAGCAAGGAGATTAGAAAGAGGGAGAGAAAGAAGATGACAGAGAGACAGAAATGAGACGAGAGGGGGAGAGAAAGAGAACAAGAGGAGAAGGTGCGGGTGAGAACCAACAAATGCGGAAATAAATGAATCAAATATGGAGTGGGAGAGATAAAGAATGAAAATTTATGGTGACAAAATATTTAATGTAAATTTAAATATTCGACTCTATGACATGCGTTTATAAATTCATTAGAAAAACAACAACAAAAGCGAGGTTATTTACCCATTTTGTATTGCAGCAAGGTTAGAAAAGAAGTCAGTTTAATAGAAGGGTGTCACGCTATTTCAAATAGGGAACACTTTGCACGGGTGCAAAATATTTGTGATCAGAACCGTCAACATTTTCTCGAAGGAGTACCTTAAATGATAAGCAATAACCTACTCTACCCTCCCGAAGGTAATGCATGGGATGATGTCCTTCTGAGACTAAACTGAATCATTATTCTTATCCACAAGGTGTGGAGGGGGGGGTCTCAGTAAGCCAGAATGAGGCAAGGAGGAACAGTGTTAAGTGATGAGTAAGCGGCCTACACAGGAAGTGTTACGAAGAAAGCAATGGAATTGATAAAGAAAATGAAAAAGTGGGTAAAAAAAAAAGAAGTGAAAAAAAATGAAGATATTAAAAGTATATGCATGAGCCATTGTCACTGATGACTGTTTAGTATTATTAACCTGCGATAGAGTTCAGGAAAGTCACTGAAACATACAAGATGATAGCTTTATACTGTATTAGCATGTTGCCCGCCATTGCCCAGTCGTAAAATATGCATAAATTTATATTTTAACTCAAGAAACTGAGACATGTGCATGCAAGCATTGTTATTTCTAAACATTTTACGTCTTGTAAGTAAAAAAAAAAAAAAAAGTACAAGAGCTGAGATCTAAAACGTAAAGACAGTGAGCCAAAGTGTTTTCAAACCTACTTATTCTTAACATAAGGAAGCGGTCATGAGAACTATTCACACATGTGCATTCGTAAAACAGTTGACAAACAGATAAAAATCCGATTACCCCCCACATAGTTTGACCCCTTAGCAGCCCTTTTTTTCGGATGAAAACCGATTAAAAAGTTTTCCACATGTCTAAATACCCTATATACCACATTTCAAGTCTGTAGATCAAAATTTTGTTGAGTATATAGGTTAAGAAGTATCCTCACCCTCAGTGTTCCCCGGTATTAAACATAACGGTAAAATTTCTTTAAAAACAAAAAAATAAAAAATAAAGTAAAAAAAAAAAACGGAAAGAAACTGGGACATGTGGATGCGAATATTGTTTTTTTTTTCTAAACAGTTCACTTCTTATAAGTAAAAAAAAAAAAAATAGGGGTGAGATCGAAACAAAAACAAAAACAGTGAGTCAAGTACATCATTAGACCAGCTTGCCACAATATTTTTTAAAAAATTTTCAACCCCCGTAAAACAGTTGACAAACAGATAAAAATCCTATGACCAAATACCAATTTTTCAATTTTGATCCCTTGCCAGTCTTTTTTCTGGATGAAATCGATTAATAAATTTTTCACATGTCTGAATACCCTATATACCAAATTTCAAGTATGCAGACCAAAAATTCGTTGAGTATATAGGTTGAGAAGTATCCTCACATGTACAGATTCTCACTTTTATTTCTACTATTATGTAAAAGTCACTTTGCATGTATGTGTGTGTATGTGTGTGTGTGTGTTTCTTTTTCATAAGTTCCAAAAAGGTTGAGCTTATCTTTTGAAAATTTCACAAAATGGTAATTTATATGTCTGGCAGTGTTCTTAGATATGTTTTGTACAGAAATTTATTCGATAACTATCGAAAATCGAAAAAAAAATCCAATCTTAAAAATAGTCTTTCTTCTCTTATAGATAAAAAAAAAAAAAAAAAAAAAGAATTTTTGCAGAGAAATATTTTGTGTTACACTGGTGTAACCTTGGCCGGTGTAATGTAAAATATTCCCCAGTAAAAATTCTTTTTTATCTATAAGAGAAGAAAGACTATTTTTATGATCGTCAAGCCCAAACAAACAGACAGCTTTTGATGAACAACATTATCATTATTATTTTTTTAATTTTTCTTTTTTTTTTTTTTTTTTTTTGAAAATTAGTCCAATGGGTAAATTATTCCTCGTAATATATAATATTCAATAAAGGACTGATTCTATAATAATGCATACGCAATCTGCATAAACCAAAATATGTATTGTATGACCGGGTAACACCGAGCGTCCAACTAGTAGATTAAATAGATTATCAAACATTGCTCGTTTATCTAATACCCAAGTTTCTGCATTGGATATATGCACACATATACAGTGATGCTGATGGGTGTATGATTTAGTGGGTTCTGGGAGCACGGATTTTAAGGAGACCTCAGGGAAAATTTTATCATGATTCTTGTTTATGGACGTGACAAGTTCACTTTTGTGAACCCTGTATACCCATGAGGAATCAACTCTGTCTTTGGACTAGTTCCAAGTATAAAGACGTCGAATTTTTGTTGTAAAATCAGATTAAAAAATCTGAACCACAAACATTATACAGACTTTATCGGATATCAAGTCTGTTATTGCAGACATCGATAATTATAGCTTTCAAGCGCGCCTCTGCAGTCGGTCTTTCTGCTGAGATCTATCGTTGTGTTTCCGGTGTTGAGATTATCAATTAACTTTTTCCGTTGTCTTCCTCTTTTTTCCGGCGATATTTTTTTTCTTAAATCAAGCTTTTTTCCAAGCAGAAGTATTCTAAATTCGATCAACATACCGACTAGAGGTTACAAATGTTGAGTGAAGCTAAAAAGGATAAAAAAAATAAAAAAAAAAAACTATCTTTGAAATAAGTCCAATCGCCCCCCTTTTACCCCATTCTTTGTAATTTGTTTCTAAGAAAATACTGACATGCATTTCACTGATTTTCGTCTTAAACTGAATTGCTTAATTAAAAAGAAAACGAGTGGGTCAGGTCGTCCATCTTTAGAGTTAGCTTAATTTACTGATGGAATACAAAAGAAAGAAAAAAGAAAAGAATGAAAAATCGGCAAGTAATTTTTTTATGCGTTCCTGACGCAGAAGGTGTTGCTATCGGCATCTTTGTGTGTACGTGTATCTCTCTCTCTCTACTTCATTTATTCACATAAATTAATATACGAAAGTATAGATTTATGCGTAAACTTTAAGTATTTACTTCAAAAGTGCTCAATACGTAGTTAGAGCTAGTTAGTAATTTATATCGCCATATATATTTTATAAATTACTATATACATATATATATATATATAATTATGTCATCAACGAATATATCTTTGTAAAAGCAAAACTTATCAAGATAAAAAAAAACTCAATACTATTAAGAGAAGCCAATAATTGTTTTTTTTTTATTTTTTACCATATCCTATTCATTATCGTTTTATATTTAAATGTTATTTAGCCAGTTTTATCTATATTTGCATTTTGTATAATTCTGACTCTTCTCGACTTCTGATGCGAAGCATTTAGCTTCGAAATGCCATGACCTAGAGAGGTTTCTCTTTTTTGTTTATTATTGTTCTGGCGATTATAATAAAGTTATATATAACTTTTATTCCTACCCATTCATGAGCATGTTTCAGTCAGCCAGTTACAAGTAACTAGAGACCTCTTCGGGCGATATTGCTTATACAAAAGTTCAGTTGGTAATCGGATTACGACTCTTATTAATTAAATTAAGGTCTCTCGTTTTTTTTTTTTTAACTGGCTGACCAAAACATGCTAATGAATGTGTAGCGACATATTGATACTTATGTAAAACAAATAAAAAGTACATCTTGCCCTACTTCGGTATTGAACACTCTTGTATTGAACACTCTTGTATTGAACTTGTTAAAACTTCTCGGTTGCTTTACCTCTGACAAATATTAACCTGAAATATGTATATGTATATATATATATATATATATATATATATATATATATATATATATATGAGAGAGAGAGAAAAGGAGTTCAATATTAACTATGGTTTTAGGTATCCACATAAGGCATAATTCAGTTTGACACACTGGTTCTCATTAGATCACCGAAGATAAGCAAAGTTGTGCCTAGTAAGTACTAAAAAGGGTTACTATTTGGTAATTCCGCTTATCTCGGCATTGCTTCCAGTCAATTTTATTTTATTTCGGACTACTAGTCTCATCTTATCTTTTTTATTTGGTGCACAACGTTTCGGCCAACTTCCTCTGGCCTTCGTCAGGTGGTAACCGCGACGGATAGGAACTTCGAATCTCCTAACTACATTCTCAGCCATCACTGCCATCCGTAGTTGTTGTCGTCTCACCACATTTTTGACCAATTACCTCTGGCACGCTTTGGGTGGGATTGAAACCGCTATCTTCAGACAATGTTTATCTGGAACCGTAGAGATTCAACGTCTCTATCAACTGCGCCACGGGCCCCGAAGGGCGATCAAGGTTGGATTCTTTGATCTTATAAATCCATATTTATTTATTATCTGATCTTCCATAGTGGCGCAGTTGATAGAGACGTTGAATCTCTACGGTTCCAGATAAACATTGTCTGAAGATAGCGGTTTCAATCCCACCCAAAGCGTGCCAGAGGTAATTGGTCAAAAATGTGGTGAGACGACAACAACAACGGATGGCAGTGATGGCTGAGAATGTAGTTAGGAGATTCGAAGTTCCTATCCGTCGCGGTTACCACCTGACGAAGGCCAGAGGAAGTTGGCCGAAACGTTGTGCACCAAATAAAAAAGATAAGATGAGACTAGTAGTCCGAAATAAAATAAAATTAACATACAATGCTCATCTAAAAAAAAAATAAAAAATTCCAATAAGGAATAATATATATATATACCAATCGGTACGGACCCGACTATGGAAGATCAGATAATAAATAAATATGGATTTATAAGATCAAAGAATCCAACCTTGATCGCCCTTCGGGGCCCGTGGCGCAGTTGATAGAGACGTTGAATCTCTACGGTTCCAGATAAACATTGTCTGAAGATAGCGGTTTCAATCCCACCCAAAGCGTGCCAGAGGTAATTGGTCAAAAATGTGGTGGGACGACAACAACTACGGATGGCAGTGATGGCTGAGAATGTAGTTAGGAGATTCGAAGTTCCTATCCATCGCGGTTACCACCTGACGAAGGCCAGAGGAAGTTGGCCGAAACGTTGTGCACCAAATAAAAAAGATAAGATGAGACTAGTAGTCCGAAATAAAATAAAATTAACATACAATGCTCATCTAAAAAAAAAAAATAAAATAAAAAATTCCAATAAGGAATGATATATATATATTGCTTCCAGTCGTCTAGCACTTCTCCTTGCCACTGGACTCGAGCAGTGCAGACTTAGGAGAGATGTGATTGAGATTGTGCAACCCTTGCCTTACAATTACATGTGCATTTTGCCTTCGGGACAAGATCAAAGTGTAGTATCTGTTCTTCAGGTGCTGCACTTCTATTTCTCGTTCTCTTTCGGTAGAGGAGAAATCCTTCACGACTGAGACAATTTTTATTTTTGTACCTTTTCTCCACGTTAAAAAACGACCCTAGTGTCTAACTCTGTCCCGTGTGGAGGCATAGTAAATAGGTACAATCACATGTGCATTACACTTACAGGGGGTATCTATTGTCTCTTGAGACTGAACGGATGCATCGATATATCCACTGTAAACATATCCTCCTCAGTAGATTAAAAAAAACTCCCTATAATACAGTAAAGCTTCCTATAAATTATAAGCAAACGAACCTTCCTCTTCATATTGGTATCAATGGATTCGAGTAACCGAACACTTTCACGTTTGTTTTAGACAAAAGAAATTGTTTTATACAAAAAAGGAATCGGACAACCGTATTAAATGATCAAAGCAATTTAGAAAGCAACGGGCTTTATTAGATTACATCCATCAAAACCATCTGCAACTTGTTAAAGTGATGACTTGACACAAATCAGAAATAAACTGCAGCCGTTTAGCTTTCTTAATAGCAAAGCTAATTTCACAAAAGAAAATAACGGATTTTTAATTTTCGTTTTTTTATTATTTATTTTATTTTCACGTGTTTACTAATCGGTAATCTATAAATATAAAAGCAAAAATGTGTGTATGTATGTATGTATGTATGTATGTATGTATGTATGTGTGTATGTATGCATGAATGTATATATGTATGTATGTATGTTCGCTTTTTGTGTATGTCTGTAAAAGGCTTTTTTCTGAGAAGCGATCGGTCGACTCACAACTTCTTAAAACATTTATATAACGTCTAAATCATAATATCTACGAGTTAACAATGGAGGTCGCCTGTCTATTTAATTTGCTTGATTTTGAAAAGATAAATATTCAACATTTTTCGCTCGCCGCATGTGAATTAGGCTTTTTCGTATAATAAAAGCAACACTAAATATTTTTTGATCACCGGAAATGTCCGAAAGCAATCAGATTTGATCAATGTGGAGTTTTTCTTTATATCAGATAATTGCTATTCAATTTGGACAATCCCTTTTTTATGGGGAACTGGTTTCCCCCCAACATCTTGGGGAAACAAAAAAAAAAATTAAAAAAGCGTTCCCGCAGTAAATAAAATACTACCCCGCAGTCAAAGTTGACCTCATTAAGTAATTAAAAACGGGCGCCTGCTAATTCTAAATAGTTAAATAAATTCAAACGTGTTTCCGTTAGTGTTTCATGGTGGCCCAGTGGTTAACATCGCACTTTTTTTTTTTCACACTTTAACTACCAACTTTGCCTCAAGGGTTCGGGTTTGGGTTCGATCCTTCATACTTACCTACCAAAATTTTTTTTTCATTTTTACCCCCTCCCCTCGACACAAACACCCGGGTGTTTTGATTTATCCAAAACCACACACACCTCCAAACACCCGGGCAACGCCGGGTACCCCCCGCTAGTCTATAATAAAACCATGAAGTATTAAATGTAGGATAGTTATGCAGAATGATCGTCTTATCATTGGCATATTCCGTGCAGGTTACGTAAATTACCAAAAGATGCCAACCAAATACTGAGTGTTCTTATTTTTGCAAAAATGCTTGCTAATTTTGGAGGTGCCGTGCAGTTTATGGACTATGCTGAAATAATAACGCTATTATTTATTATTGTAATTGTTATTACTATAGTTATATTATTATTATTATTATTATTATTATTTAGAAAGCCATTCTTAATATGGTGACAGTGGAGCTTTTCGACTTTTCTGTACTTTCACCAATGAATTTAATAAACAAAAGATACTGTAAAAATTTAATAAACAAAAGATACTGTAAAAATTTAATAAACGGAAGATACTGTTTGCCAGTTGTCGCCTGTTTCAATTTCACTACCTAATTGTTTCAATACTTTCCGGTGATTCACGTAACCTGGCCGGAAAATGTTGACGATAATGTAGTCCCTATTCTGCATAAATACCAAACGTCGATTTTAAATATAGGATTTAATGATAAGCATTTGTTCATGCATCAGATGTTTAATAAAAAAACAGCGAATGTCAAGAAAGAAACAGAAAAAACAGCAAGAAAAAGAAAAGTGAGCATTTTTGTTTTTCTTGTTTTACAGGGGAGTCACCACTTATCAAGGGCGAAGGCCACTTGAGGATAAGAGTTAATAAATGT
The DNA here is from genome assembly GCF_053919585.1 of Euprymna scolopes. Classification (NCBI taxonomy): domain Eukaryota; kingdom Metazoa; phylum Mollusca; class Cephalopoda; order Sepiida; family Sepiolidae; genus Euprymna; species Euprymna scolopes. The sequence goes on from NC_136493.1 coordinate 859,935, forward strand.
AAGGTAGTAGTATTGTAATCGTTAACGGTGTCAACTGGGTAGAACTTGATTATTTATGGGGACGGCCCAACAAGAACATTTTTACCTTAAATTTGAAGGTTACTGTGTTGTATTCAATCGGGAAGCAGGCCAGTAGAAAAGTGTTTCCAGGCAGGCAGTTCTGGGGAAGAAGTTTTGTTCATGGAATCTCCATTTAGATTTAGGCAAAGGTAGAGAGTGGGGGAAATTGTATATAATGGTTGCAGTTAGTTGAGTGTTTTTTGTGAAAGTTTGGCGAGGAGGACCATAGATTGGAATTCAGTCCAGCACTTGGCATAAAAATAACGATAGAGTTGAGACAGACTCACAAGGTCTCTTCTGTAGAAAAGAGGTTGCAGGGAAGAGAAAAAGGCATCACCTACTAAGTTTCAGAGCAGTTTTGAACTATCAAGGCTGGATATGGCACGTTGAGCAGATCCTGTCTAGATGTGTATATGTCATTGTGATTGATAGCTTAGTATTATAAGGAATGACTAATGCACATAGGAATAACTATTAAATACCAGAGTTGCTTCCCTTATTTTTCTTTAAATCTAAAACAGATGTTTATAAAAAGTTACATGATATAGTGACATATCTTAAACAAAAAAATTATCCCGTTTTATTTATTTATTTATTTTGTAGAATTGCGGCTTTCCTAATGATGAGTCATGCCTTACAAGTTCTTGACACCAGGGGTCGCCTTTGTTCGATCTAAGCACTGCAGACTTTTATAAGACGAGAACCAATTTAACCCTTTATTGCCAAATTGTACTTTCAAGTCGCCTTTCAAAAAAACAATATTTCTTACTCTTATGACTTGTCAGCCCAACTGGTTTTCAAAGTACAAATCTATGCATGGTTCAACAAGTGAAGGAGGGGTTTGATTATGTTTGTGCACCAGTTGCACGCGAATTTCAATCACCTGTGTGTTTCATGATTAAAAAATTTATCTATTGCATAAAAAGAAATTCTGGAGGTAAAGTGTTAAAGTAAATTCTGGAACGAGTTATTGTATCGAAAATCAAAAGCATTCGTTCTTGCAAAAAAAACAATTCCAAAATGGTAAACAAAGTTCTTCTATATATTTTTTATTATTATTGGAATCCTTTGAAATGAGTAATTTGCCTGTTTTATTTGCAGACGGTTATCCTCATAATCATAGTTGTTATTCTTGTTTCACTACCTTACCTGAAGAAGGCCAAAGGATGAGTTGGCCGAAACATGATAAAACAACAACTATAAAGTTGAGGATAACAGTCTGCAAATAAATAAAATAAAGTTATTTTACGAGTTGGAGCACTTGTACGAGGATGAAAGAGGTGAGACTCCAAAAATGTACTCAATTATGAAATACAAACTTCAGATGCCTAAAGAAAATCTTTAGTGATGCACTGCCCTCATTGCCGATTTCAGGTTCTGCATCATATCAACTCGGACAGCAACCCTGACCTGACTGAGAATACATCAGATCATATAAGAAAATGTGTGAGAGAGAGAGAATTTCCCTATGGACTTGAAAATGAAGTCCGATTTTGACCAAAGTTAACACTTTTATACAACCTAACAACACAAGTGCATTTGAGAAGTTTTATCATCACACAAGCAAAAAAGCCCAGCCTATAAAATAAATTATAGATTATTTTATAAGACAGGGGCGCATTCAAAATGAATGTTTCTGTTTAGAGCACAATTTAACCATGATACTTAACTTTAAGTGTAGCCATTATTTACGGATAATTTTTAAAAATTAACTGTAGATTCTTTACAGTGCAATGTAGATTACAATGTACTGTGGACTGCAGGAAAGCATGCGAAGCTTCCTTCCGGTTCATTGCAGTGGAGGAGGGGAGGGTCCTAACTAGAGCAGGCAATCAACTGATTTGATTAAAAAATTGGTGATTTCACCAATTTTTTAATGACAATATATGTATGGAAGGGTGGCACATTTGTTGATCTTCATTCAAACCCAGATAACGTCCGGTCTACTTGCTTAATCGTGAAATATATTCTTGTATATATATATATATATATATATGGCGATTAAGCTACACTGAATATTCCGCGTTTCATCCACTCTAGGACTCTTCAGGCTTATGCACATAAGCCTGAAGAGTCCTAGAGTGGATGAAATACGGAATATTCAGTGTAGCTTAATCGCCATATATATTTTATAACTTACTAACTAGCCCTACCTACGTATTGAGCAATTTTGAAGTAAATACTTAAAGTTTACGCATAAATTTATACTTTCGTATATTAATTTTATGTGAGTAAATGAAGTAGTTATATATATATATATATATATATATATATATCATGCTGATATTTTCCCATGAGCTCATACGCAATCTGTTACATTGATGTCTAATGCAAATCCTATTAAAATGAAAACTTAAAATATTTGAGATTCGTCCTCCTCCAGCATGGACTTTTTCAAAAAAAATAAAGATAGGCTTGTATAGTTTGAAAAAAAAAAAAATGCACTTTTAATTTGTCTCCATCTCTCCTCGACACAACTCCAGTCTAATATTACTAAACCCGGTGACAACGGAGAAGTAAGTAAGAAGAGAATAAGAGCCAAGTACGTCCTAGGATCTGGGCAGGAATTGTTCAAAGAACCATATCCTGCCTTGGCAGAGTTCAAAACAGACTTCATAATCTAGTAGGTGATGCTCTTTTCTCTTCACTGCAACCTTTTTCCCACAGAAGACACGTTGCGAGCCTGTCTATGCTCTATTGCTATTTTTCTGGCCAGTGTTCGACTGAGCTGCAATCTATGGTGCCCCCTCGCCAATCTTTCATAAAAAACACTCTAGCCAAAATCACGATCAATAAATTCCCCTACTTTATTGTTGCTTAAGCCTAAACATGGATTCTAGGAATAAAGCTTCTGCTCTAGAATTGCCTGTCTGTGTAACTCTGTTCCACTGGTCTACTTTACAGCTAACTACAGTATAGTCATCTCCAATTGATTATTTACAAGGACGGTTCTTATTGAACCGTCCTTATAAATAATCTAATCATATCAAATTACGAATATAAACAATTATTACGCAACTGACCCTTATCCCCTGAGTGGCTCCTGGGCCTTGATAAGTGGTGACCCCCATGTAAGAAAAAAAAAAAAAAAAAACTTACTCAACGACTACAATACACATATTAACCCTTATTCTCGAGTGGCCTTCAGGCCTTGATATGTTGTAACCCTTTATAAAAAAATAAAATAAAAATAATAACTGTTGCTCAGACAAGTATCCATAAATGATTTATATGGAAAAATGACACCAGGAAGTACCATACAAGAGCGAAGTGGCATTCAACCTAGATGGGCTGAACCAGCTTTCTCCAAAAGAGGAATTTTCATGAGAATATCAAATTCATAAGTTGTACCTCATCACTTGTATATCCCTGTCAGGGGAGATGACGACATTGAGTTTTGTCAGTTCTTGTAGGGAGGTGTCGACATCCTCTATGTACAATGTCTGGTTTTCCTAAATGGTCACCCATCTGATACTGACCAGGCTCAATGTTGCTTAACTTTAGCAATCTAATGAGTGATCAGTGTGTCAACCATGATATACCCCATGAAGTGTGACAAACTCAGCAGGAATAAGGAGAAAAGCAGTGCAAAATGGAAAAAGAACTATTGATCATCTTTAAGTCCAATGCAAACAAATTCTTGTTGGGCCGTCCCATTAAATAATAAAATTCTATCCAACTGCCATCACTGTGCATTCATTACCCTTTACCCTCGAATCGCTCTTGGGCCTTAATAAGTGGTGACACCTTCTTGTGTATAAAAAAAAAGTTTATTACGGCCTTCTATAAATCCAAAAGAGTTATTTTCATGCATAAATATTTTTACTAAAATTCGGATCTTTTCATACGTAATTCTAAAATATACAAATGTGATAATCTTATGTTGAGTCTTAGAATCTTAAACGAAGATTTGGAAATCTGACCCTCTTCTGAATCAATTTTAAAATTCAGAAACCAGAATTTGGAAATTTGAATCAAGTGCCCTCAATTTAGCAACATTGCTTTCAGACTGATTACTTTGTCATTATTTTGGAATGTATGTAAACCTCGATGCCAAATTAGGTTAGAATCTGATGAAAAATAAGAACGGAAATGTTTCACTACAGAAATTTTGTATGCCATAACGTATTAGGATTGTATTGTAATAGATGAATCAGTGGTTGCCGAAGTTCTGCCGAATTATATTAAATGAGTTGAATAAAGTTGGCGGACAAGAGCAGTCAGTTAAGTGACCAGTTAAGTGGTTGATAAGATGTTGGTCAAAAAAATAATTAAAATATGAAGATGAAGAAAAAAAGAAAATTTTGTGGTCAAGCATCTGCGAAACAAGTTGAGAACGATGAATCAGATGGTCTTGCGGGAATGGTTAAGGAGAAAGAGAAATAAAACATGGGGAGAGAGAGTGAGAGAAAAAAAATGAATATATATATAAGTTTCGTGATTAAATTTTAAATTCTGAAAAAACAACATATATAGACATATATTCGATTTAAGAATTTATTCTTTGACAAAAGGAATATATAGAAGGGGTTATTTTAATTTCCTTAATCCATGGATTTTCAACAATGGCTCATATCATCAGAGGAAATGAAATGCGGTTAGCAAAATGTTCAGCTGCGTGTGTATATATGCGTGCGTATATATGCGTGTGTATATATGCGTGTGTATACGGCATAATCATGTTAACACACCAGTTCTTGCCAGATGACCAAAGTAAAGCATTGATGAGCCCGGCCAGAATCAGATGGGAGACTATTTGGGAATGCTAGGTGCTGTATGTACCGTACCAGGATGTAAAAATACCCAGGTTAGTATCTGGAGATGTGTTCAATCCACTGGGAGCTGTACCCTCCGGTGAACCTCATACGTCGCAATCAATATGAGTATCCATCATTTTATATATATATATATATATATATATATATATATGTATGTATGTGTGTGTGTGTGTGTTTTGTAAAAGTATACTTTTGCGATTATTTTGTATCTGCCAATCCTTTTTAAATTAGAAGCTTTATATTTGTGAAATATAACACTATTAACTTTCTGGTATTTCTAACGAGTCCACAGAAGGAAATATCCAATATTGACATACAAATATTGATTGTTTCCCGTTAACGAAACAGATCTGTAAAATGGATCAAAGTTTTTTTTTTTATTATTATTATTATTTTAGAAAAAAATGATTGGTAAGATGAATAAAACCGTGGTCTTGATAATATAGCAAAATTGTTGTTCACTAAGTTGAGTTTACCATCGCACTTACATTGATATTAAAAGCCTACATTTTTTACTTAAAAATTAATAAAATTAATATACTCAGTCATGGATATGCAAGCGACTAAATAAAGGTTAACTAATTTGCATATTGTTTAAAAATCGAATTTGTGGATTGAAAAAAACGTTTGAAATATTGTTTTCTCTAACATGTGGCCGGGTTTAAATCTCCCAACTAGCTGTAATCATAACTCCCTGCACTGATGAGTCCTGAAAAGATGAAATACTAATGTCTGTAGGTATTAAAATAATTATAGTAATAATTTATATTATATATATATATATATATATATATATATATATATATATAAAGTGAACGTGTCTGTGTGTATACATTTCCGTACGCTCTGTCAATTTTAAGTCTACAGACTCGAAATTTGATATACAGGGTACTGAGATTTGGGAAAATCAATGTTATTGGTTTTCGGCCAGAAATTTGGTGATTAAGGGATCAAAGTTCAACGATTTGACCTTTGAGAACTCTACCAAACTCCTCCAACAATTTTGGATCTAAACACTTGAAATTTTAGATATAGGTTCCTAAAAAAATTGACCGCTTCTTTTTTTTTTTTGCTCAACATACACCTCCAAATACCCGAGAGAGAGATAAAAGAAAGCGGATGTGATGCAAGTCAGATGAAAAATAAAAAGGTAAAAAAAATGTAAAAAGAGAACTAAAATGAAGGGGTAACAATTTATGTAGGCTAAAGAGGTAAAGAGGGAGAGAAAGAGATTGAGAGAATGGGACAGAGAGAGGGGGATAGAGAGAGAGAGAGAGGATGGAGAGAGGGGTGGACATGCCTAAGAACCTTAAGAAAAACAGCCGTTAATCTTCCTGCTTAATTGGGAGTCACGATCAGATATTAGCAATTGCTTAATTAAGGAAGCAAAGGCCGGGGGGGAGGGTACATCTCACGGTAATGAGCACTGTGTCGACTTTCAGTCTATTAAATATGTCGGTAGAGATAAGATCTTTCGTTCTAGGTATTCGTTGTCTTGCTGACCACAGCACAAATACTACAAACCCAAGAGGAAACGTTTTCTTTCCTTTACCCACCACCCTTCAATTGTTGTTTCACCAAATCTCCCTTGTTGATACAAAAAAACGCAAGACTGTGATTCATCCACTGGGATTAGACTTGATATAATATCAGTGCAAAAAAAATAAAAATAAAAAAAAATGATACTCAAGACTAATTTCGATGCCATAGAAATAAGTTCTATAATAACACCTCCTGTATGGAAAAAGGATCAAAGGTAAATGACCTAATACGTTGCATGCCATCTGATGACTTCCGAACAAGTTAACTGTATTCCATTTTCAATAACAACGGTTGGGGGGAGGGGAGGGGGAGAATCGAAAGTGAAATGTGAGTACAGTGGTAGCAAACGAGATCAATATTATTACCAGCACACTCCCAGGCACATCAAATACCTTCGTGTGAAATTTAAAAAAAAAACAAAAAAAAAACGGCCAAGCTGTTTCCAAGTCCATAGGGAACTCACACACACAGAGTTTCTTTTATATCAAAGTAGTGATAGAGATATATAAGATGGATATTCCAATCGATTTTGACATTCAAAGTGAAGTCTTCCAAAAAATCCAAATAATAGCAGCTTTCATTTTTTTTTTAATGATATTTACTTTCACGAAAAACACTCATCTAGTCAAACCACTATCAATAATTTCTCCCACTCTTTATCTTTGCCTAAACCTGAACATAGATTCCATGAACAAAGCTTCTTTCTTAGAACTGCACGCCTGTAGAACTCTCTTCTCAGCTGACTACAATTTGATCATCTTCAAGTGCAACATAAACAAATTCTTGATGAGCCATCCCCGCCAGTAATCCAAATTTCCACTACTAATGATCACTACAATATTGTCCCATTGACTTCTGTAACACTCATTAACCCTTATCCCTGAGTAGCCTCCGGGCCTTGATAAGTACTGACTCCTATGTAAAAAAAACAAAAGGAAAAAGCTATAAAGAGCTATAGTAGCATGGGTTGCTTCTTATTGATTTAGGCCTTTTTTGTTCGGATAAGATTGTAATTCCAGATCGATTGTCTGGATAAGATTGTAATTCTAGATTAATCTAATCGTCAAATTCCATTTAATTCAAGAACTGGATAACTTTCGGATTACAATCCAATTGTTATCCAATATAATCAACAGTAATCTCACTCAAAGAAAGAATTTTCATTGATCCTGTGTGACGTCACAACCAAAACGAAAACAGCTCTCCAGACAGGATTTGCAGTGATCCAATGGACCGAAATATCTTGATGAAATAGAAGCATTACAGTACAAAATATGATATATCTCCAAAACTAAAAGCAAAACCATACAAAAACTCCTAAACTGATAAAACCAAACAAGAAAACCATGTAAAAAAATAAATTAATTGGACTTAAGGAGTTGGAGTCGGATAAAAAATTCTGACTGACTCCTAAGTACTCTTAGAAATCCGACTCCGACTCCAGCTAAAACCTTTGACTCCACAACCCTAGTTGTAGCTAGATGAGTGTTTGTTATGAAAGTTTTGTTGAGGGAGGGGACTATAGATGGAAGCTCAGTTGAGCACTTTCCATGAAAATAATGATAGAGCAGATAGACTTGCAACATTTCTTCTGTAAGAAAGTGGTTGAAGAGAGAAAAGGGACAATATCACCTACAGCGTTTCAAAGGCTTGAAACGTTGTTAAAGCAGGAAAGGATGCTCCAAGCAGTTCCTCTCAAGATGTGACAGCAGTATTTTATTTTAGGACATATCTGGTTTCACCTGGGGTCTTCTTCCGCCTCAGGGGTAGGTTGGTTGTTTTTGTTTTACGGCATATCAACTCTTTTCAGGTTATTTAATGCTGAATCCAGTGATTTTGAAGAACATTTTTTAATAAAATATATTTGTTTTTTTCAAGTCTGTTTCTATTTAACCCATAGTTGGGACCCTAACAGGTACTACACTCCGGGTCAGAGTGGACCTGGGAGCAATGGCAATTCAAGGGTGGCTCTACACTCCCCAAAGCCTGCAAGCTGGGGCCTCACCATCGGATATAGTTTAAGGTCATATCCAGGGCCTCCGGGGATCTACCAAAAAAAAAAAAAAAAAACGTTTTTGCTGGTCAACAGATAAAAGTCAAGAGAAAGATATGACTGCACAATAAGTGACACTCACCAGAAACCCTAACTCCAACGAATGATACTCAAAATACACCATTTCTCTCAACAAATGGGTTTCACCATTTAGGGAAATTCTTGAGTACTGCCTCGTGCTTATCTGAGAATGAACAGAACCTTTTTGTGTATTAGTTTGATGAATCCTAGAAAAGACATAAACAGTAATCAATTGTATATTGTGCGAAAATCTATAAAAGAGTGTCTGTATCTCCAATAACAGCACGTTGTGAAATGTATTCTTTAAAAAAACAAAATGAAGGAAAGGTGGAAATTAAAAAACAAGCTAGACGTGGGATGAGGATGAGAAACAGTAAGTGGAGTTGTTTCGTTTCTTGTTTTATTGGATCTTTGTTTATAATTCCAGCAAATGGCAAAAAGCAGAATTAGGACAAAGTGAGGAATATGATGCAAATTTGCAGTGACATTTTGTTAATGTTTGGACTTTTTTTTTTAACATGAACTCAATCTTATGTAGAAATATCAGCTCCCGCTTCCTGTAAGCACTTTGATATTATAAACAGAACGGGGAAATGGGAGCAGGACATAATAGAATTCTTTAAGATCCCAATTTTAGGGAAATGACAGAGGCAAATAATCCAACATCCATAGAGAGGTGGGGTAGAACAATTGGGCATAATGTTTTTAAAGAGGCCAGGGGGACATGTTTAACTCATTTACATTGAAAAAGACACTCACTTATGTACCCTCACCCCCACCAAATACCAAGGAAGATAAAAAAAAAAAAAACTAAAAAATGAAAATAGGATGATATTAAAATTTCGAACAATCCAAACAAGGATCGTTACAATTACAAAACACTTCTTAGTGAAGGTAGAAACTTTCTTCAATATCATAAGCAGCTCAAAATGTCTAAGGTTTTTTTTAAGTGTATCTTTGGTAATTTCTGGGCTTCAGTCAAACATGCATACGAGCAGAAATACTACTTTCTTTTATATAATAGTCTAGCCGGGATACCTGGCGTAGCCCATGAGCATGAATAACAAAATAGAAACATTTTTTTTGTTTTTTTTTAAGTGTATACTCTCTCTAACTCTTACCTTTTTGCAACCTGTCTCTCTCGCACTCACTCGGCATAATCCAGAGGTTAACATCATGTTCCAGGCAAAGCCAAACAGACGCTGAGATACGTCCGGTTCTTAAAATGCACAAGTACCAAAACTTCTTTGCAAAGAGGCAATGGCAAGTGACCTTACTAGCAAAACCGAAAGAAATTTGATGAATCACGTCTGCTTCATCTTGCAGATCAAAAAAAAAATGAATCCCCAGGAGAGAACGAAAAAAAAAGATACTTAAATATTTCATATTGCTGTTATGTAGAACACAGGTGTGTAACAACTTATTGGCGGCTAGATAAGATTACATTATAAAAGAAAACCACCTGTTTGACACAGGAAGAGAGGAGAGGCTGACTTCTTCATTCCCATCCTCATCTGCAGAAGAAAAAAAAATGATGCCATACGTAATCTGCTAAAATGAGGAATTACTGAATTATGAAAATATGTCAGATAAATGGATAAAATTATGCAAAGAAAAATCTAGAATTTTCAGACTAGTCATCATTTGAATCCGTCTTCAAATTATTCTTAAAATTTCAAGGTGCCTTCAATACGTTTCCCAATGCTTTTTATACAAACTTTTACTGATACGACACATATGAAACTCTAATCCCCTTCAAAGTTATCTCCTCTGGTTGCAATACACTTGTACCATTCTAACAACTTCTGAAAGGCCCCATTGAAGTCCTTTTGTATAAGCATGTCAATGACTCGTCACAGCCTCTTTCATCTACCCAATTGTCTCATAATGACAGTCTCTAAGGTTTTCATTGTGCTCAGAGAATAACCAAAAGTCACAGGGAGGAAGGTCTGGACTAAAGGGAGGGTGGGGAACGATCTTGTTGCCCATCTTAATCAAATAGTTTGTGACAAGGATGGAGTTGTGGACTGGTGCATTTGTGCAAATCTTCTGTATCTTCAATTCCCCACGAATAATTGTGTATACAGTTCCCACACTGATATCAAACTGTTCACTTATTGCCTTTAAAGACACACGACGGTCCTTATCAATGAAATTCTTTATTTGGCCAATCAACTCTAGTGTTCTGACTACATTTCTCATCATCCCTCACATACTCCCTGCCTTCCTTGAATCTCTTATGCCACTCAAAAACTAATGCTCAAATTAGACAAGATGGTCGAAAAGCAGTCTGACGCATTCCATACGTTTTTATGCCATTTTTTCCAAATTTAAAGGAGAATTTTATTGCAGATCGTTCTTCTAAACTGACTTCATGGCCAGATTGCATTTTCGAAATTCATCGGTTGCGACAAGCAGGCACTGAGAAGTTCCAAGTTACTCATTTGAAAGTTGAAATTTCAATCATTAGTGTGGGAGATATTAAAAAATTAATTTTGAATTACTTAAAACTTCTTTCTGGTCATGGTTGATGGAAAGGAGCTATGCTACCCCCTGCTCATTAAATAAAGGATTCAATTGAAAATTTTATAATGATGCCAGAGCTTGACGAGATGCAATTGAAGGCCAGAAGTTACGTTGAACAAAACATTGTGAGAATAAAATTGAAGATTAGGACAGTAGTTGGAGTAATCCAAACAAAAACTGCTATCCTACCTCAGGGGAATTGGGTGTTCATGCCTTTTCACAATAGTAATGATGCATAACTAAATGCAATGGATCTGACAGGATTTGAACCTGGTTTACCAATTCCATAGTTTACAGTGATAATAATTGCATCACTTTTATGGTTCATTCCTTAATCGTTTGTGTATCTAACATTTCTCAATGCTAAAAAAAGAAAAACTTTTCTGAAGAGAGACGTAAACTTTTGGTAATTTAATTAAAAAACCGTCAATCTTAGCAAGGAACTCGAAACAAGATGCCAACTGAATTTATTTAGAGGTAAAAGTAAAGATGATGGAATTTCAAACCCAAAAAAGCACCATCATCGTAGGAAGACATTGAACAGGCTTGCTTGAGCGAGACATCAACATTGGGATGAAAGTATTTAGAAAGATATCCATAATGATCAATCTCTTTGGATGTAGTGGGCGGGGGGGGGGTGCTTCTATGTAAGTTTTGTAAACAAAAAGATATTAAAAACAAATCTAAAAGAGAGGACAACCATCAAATTCCTCTTTTCTGGAAAAATCCTAGGATTGCAGGAATCCAGGCCAAATGGAAGGAGAGGAAGGCAGACCAACACTAGAGAGAGGGGTGGGAAGTTCGAACAAACATCAGAAATAGGGGGGGGGCTAGGTAAAGTGATGATGGATGAGACAGAGAGAAGGAGGTTGATAAGATAAAGGTTGATAGGAAGAGTGAGAGAGGTAGAATGAGAAAAGATGACTATGAGAGACTGAAAAAGGAAGAGAAAGAGAGAAAGCAGGAAAGAAAATAGCTAAAAGATAGAGTGAGTTTAATAGAAGGATAATATAACAAAGGGAGGGGGACAGGTGAAAATAGAGGAAAGTGAAAAAATAAAAATAAAAATGAAAGTGAAAAAAAAGAAAGATAGAAGTGAAAGAGAAGAAGAAAAAAGAGCAAGAGGGAGAAGGCAAAGACAGAGAAAGTGAAAGAGAGAAAGAAGAACGAGGAAGAGAGAGACATGATGGTTGAAGACGAAAGGCATTGGGGGGGGGGGGTAGATGAGCAATTTCGGGGATCCTTAGAGATATCTGGACTAATCCATTAAAACAACCCCAGGGATGTCTAACTCTTTTATGATGGAAATTGTACAGAATTTCCCCAAAGAATCCTCACTCCCACCTCATCAAAGGATTGTGTTTGCCAAACAAAATAATTTATCCACGTTGACTACCAAAAAGAATAACAATATCTGGTTCTTTTACATTTCAAACATCTTGTTTTTTAACGTTGATCAAACTATTTGATACGAATTTGTTCTTTTTTGTGTTTTTGTTTGTTTGGTTTTCTTTTTTTTTTTTTTTTTTTTTACACAGTGGTCACCACTTATCAAGGTCCGGAGGCTACTCAGAAAAAATTACAAGGGCTTCTGCTTTGAGAAGAATCACAATTGACCATTTAATGCATTCATTCACTGTATTATTGCTTCTTTTACAATTCATTTGAATATCTGATTAATTAGAAAATCCTTTATAAATAAAACATGTATGTGTGTGTATGTAAATATTTAACCAGTAAACTCTTATACTGGTCACATAACACTGAAATTAACAGGAAATAGTAAACATACACCAAAAATGGTTTACCTATAATAGTGAGAATGTATGTGTGAGGACACTTCTTAACCTATATACTCAAAGAATTTTGGATCTACAGACTTGAAATTTGGTATATAGCATATTCAGACAAGTGGAAAACTTTTTTATCGGTTTTCATCAGGAAAAATGGTTTGCCAAGGGTCAACATTGAAAACTTGGTGCGTGGGGGTCATCGGATTTTTATCTATTTGTCAACTGCTTCAAGAATGCACATGCGTGAATCATTCATATGACAGATTACTTATGTTAAGAATAAGTAGGTTTGAAAAAACTTTATAAAGATCATGTCAAGCTGTCCTAATGGTTATCGTACTTGACTCACAAGCTTTCAATCTCAGTTAGAGTATTTTTTTTTTTACTTAAAATAAGTGAACTTTAAAAAAAATTTTTTTTTTTATTACATTTTCACCCCAAACAAGGCTAATTGCCACTTTGGTGTAGGGGCTACTATCAGGGGCAACAACTACAGGGGTACTATGTAGGGATTTGGGCAGCAAGATGTCGGTTCACGTTACACTTGCACTTCTGCACGTCAGTACTGTTGGGGAAGCAGGGACCTGGAATGGAATTACAGAGTCTAGCGGTTCTGGGGAAGAAACTATTGGAGTAAAAAGATCTTTTACATCTAGGGATCTCTACAGTGTGGGGGGGGGATTTAGCAGCCTGTCGGATTTGTCGAGGGTGCTCACGTCGTGGGGGCACAAGTGTCTGCAGTTCGTCAGAGCATTCACCACTAAAATACTTGTAGAAAAGGCAGAGGGATGCAACATTTCGTCGATGGGACAGAGGCTGAAGCTTAGATGCCAGTTCAGGGCCTATCAGGTTTGCGACTCTCTTTTGAACCTTGTCAAGGAGCAAGAGACTAGTAGCAGATGCACCAGCCCAGATGTGACAGCAATACTCCATACATGGGCGAATGGTGGCCTTATAGAGGTACAGGATACTTTCAGGTGCTTAGAAAAGAACATTAATCGCATGCACATGTCTCAATTTCTGCATGAATTAAAATATAATATTGATGCGTATTTTATGACTGGCAATACCGGGCAGCCTACTAGTAATGAGTAAAATCTTTGTTTGGATGGATGAATAATGTGTATAGATATATGCCAGTAAGTTGAAATGCAAAATTTTCATTTCAACTTGCCCACATATTTCTTTTACTTCTATGCATGCGCAAATTTATTCATAGTTTGAAGTGGCTTTATTTAAAATCGTTATGTGTCGATAGCTTATCAGGTAGGGAACGTGGCTGGAGCACCAAATGTTTTTGTTTTGATTCTAGCTGATGCACCTAAGTCATTTTTTTTTAATCTTTTGAAATCACTACTATATATTAGGTACAATATAATATTCAATAGAGAATTGGCTCTGTAATAATAAATACAAAATCTGCATGAATTAAAATATATTTAAGCGTATTTTACGACTAGGCAAGGCCGGGCATCTCCCTGCTAAGCTTCAACTGAATAGCATAAAAAATTTACATATTCAAACAATCCGCAAATTAAAACAACAAAAACACTAAAATATTTATAATCATTTCAAATTTGCAGCATTTCACAGTATACAGTATACACGACACTCACGTTGACACATTAGTTCTTGTCAGATCACTGTAGTTAAGCAACGATGAGCCTGGTCAGTACCAGATGAGTGACCATATTTGGGAATACTAGGCGCTTTATAGAGTGTCGGTGTGGAAGCACTCCCCCCCCCTGCTATCATAAGGATGAAGAAAAAAAAAAAAAAAAAAAGTAGGGAGATTTAACTTTGGTCAAAATCTGATTGTTCTTTCTTTAGTACTTTTTTTTTTATTATGGATACTTATCAGAGGCATTCCGATACTAAACCTATCTAAGAACACTCCCAGACACAAAGTACATTTGAGTTAAATCTTTTAAAATCCACCCAGCCATTTTAAAGTTCATAGCCAACGAACTTGCACAAAGAGATAAAGTGCCTTTTGTATACAATTACTTAATAAGCCTGATGAATCCTAGTGTGGATGAAATGTGGAATATTCTATGTAGCTTAATTGCCATATATATTTTATAACTTTATATATATAAAGTATGAAAATATATTTCTGGAACTTAAACAACCCAAAGGTTCTGTGTAACTTAATTGCCATAAATATATATTCATATTTTACCTAGCTCTACTCACGTACTGAGCACCAGATAAGTACATATTGAAAATTCTATCATCATATATTATATCCCTTTATAATATTATATACTAGCAGAACCCATGTACCGGCGTTGCTCAGTAGAAGTATGCCCCCTCACACCATCTGTAAAAAAAATTAAAAAAATAAATAAATAAATAAACTACGGTTGTTAGTGGGAACCACTGCCGGCCCAGTAAAATAGCGGGCACTAGCATCCGTGGGCAAAATGAATGTACCGTGTCGAAGTAACAACGTTAGTATCTATAAACTCATTCTTAACATGGGAATTTGATTATGTGCTGTCATTATTCTGTGCTTTCACCTAACATGTGAACATTGTGTCACAAGGAAAAAAGTTGGTTATAATAATAATTAAAAATAAATTAAATAAATCATCATCAGCTGTGTTTAAAAACGGAAGTTTTCATTTAACCTATAAGTTATCTCCCTTTAAACTATGGGATTTTATTTCTCAGAATTTCATAGATGAAGATGACTATATCTTATGTTTCCAAAAATCCAAAATATGGTCAACTTTTAAGAAAATTTTAACAACTTAGGATATTTAGTGTATCTCAAATAGTATTAAACTACACTCTGCCCGACAATATGTTTCTTATCTGGCAACGTCAGGTATGTAGAGATATTATTTCTTAAAAAGAATGAGAAAAAAAAAAGATTGGAAAAGAATACGTAAGAAGAACAAGAAAACTCTTCAAAACAAAATTATATAATTGAAATCTAGTAAAGGGAATAAATAACTGTGTAGCATCACTACTAAGATACCCTGAACCAGTCAAAAGCCTCTTTCGTTACTGTCTCTCTATTATCAGTCAAAGCAAATAAAGAAAAGAAAGAATAAAAACATTGAAATATTCCCTTTTGTTTATACTGGAATATCACCACAAGTAATAATACTATTTAACCCATGGATCGAAGTGAAAGAGTGAGCAGAAGGAGACAATTTTTTTATTTATTGTTTGATTTTATTTTACAGGCGCTGCAAACTCACTTTTTCTTGATTCAAATAATCTAACCAAAGTTCGATGGGTGATCCGTGTCACGTTTTTCTAGTATCTTTCCCTTTTACACACACGCACACACACACACATTATATATATAGATATATAAAAGTGAGAATGTGTGTGTGTGTGGTAGGACAATTCTCAATCTATATAATCAACAAATTTTTTATGTACAGACTTGAAATTTGGTATATAAGGTATTCAGACATGTGGAAAACTTTTTAATCAGTTTTCATCCGGAAAAAAAAGGAATGATAAGGGGTAAAAATTGAAAAATTGATACAGGGGTGTCATCGGATTTTTATCTGTTTATCAACTGTTTCTCAAATGCGCATGAATAATTTGTTCACATTACAGACTACTTAAGAATAAATAGCTTTGAAAACACTTTAAAGTTTGTGTCAAGCTGGCTTAATGGTTATCTTTAAGTTTTGGCTTCGATCTTAGCTTGAGTATTTTTTTTTTATTACAAGAATCGAACTGTTTAGAAGAAAACATAATACTTGCATGCACATGTCTCAGTTTCTTTGTTTTGTTTTTTTCCCCCGATTTTTTAAAAAGAAATTTAACGTTACATTTAATACCTACGATAATTCCGTTTATAATTAAGAAGTATGCATAGATTAAAATATAATATTCATGAATATTTTACGGCAACACACACACATTATATATATAACATTATAAAATAGAGCAGTTTTGTGAATAACTAGAACTTGTTGGCAGGAGGAAAGGACGGACAACATAGGTAAGGAAGACATGAAACTAAATTAATCTGGAGCAAAAAACGAGATATGATATTCAAAACTTTTTTGTATTTGTTTTTTTGAAGGAGGTGGTGTTTTATCAACACTGCTGGGGAGTCATGGTTTAATATACTGTTATGGTTTTTAAATCCACTAAATAGTGTTTTAAGGTAAACAACTGATGATCCATGAAATAATATTAGAACATGTGTGAATTTATGAAAGTAAATAAATACAGTGATTGCAAGCGATTAATTGACTTACTAGCAAAATAATTTTCCAATGAAAGAACTAAATTTTCTTTTTTATAGTTTTAAAGCTTGAAAAACTTCCAAGACCAAAATATATAAAATTTTAGCTGATGGCAAAGTTTACTTGACATGCAGTAGTACTTAAAAATATGCACAGAAATATTTTTTTTTTCTTTTCTAGGTTGTGTGAGATCCAGTTACAAAGTCCATATGACAAAATCCCAGAGAAAATATTTACGCGTTAAAAGATTTCTTGCTTGATTCACTTCAAGTTCCCAAAATGAACGAGGCTTCACATGTGTCTCCAAAAACCAGATCAGTTTTCGTCTTCCCTGGCCATCAATGCAGGCAACCAGAAAAAGGAACAAAAACAAAAACAAAAAAAAAATAGAAAACAAAAAACTAAAGAATTTTCGTTTGCCAAACTTGGTAATCAAGTTTGCCGAGTACTCAATACCCCTTCCCCCTACACACGCACACATACACACATGCATGCAACTTTTTTGTGTTATAAACCATTTGCTGAGACAAAGAGACTGTTTAAGTTTTCCCAAGATTAGGATCCAAACCTTTTTCTCACCTAAAATTTTCAGATTTGTTTGCTGTTGGAAATTACTGCTTTGTTTTGGGTTATCTGTTTTATGGAAAACAAATCTCCACCATTTTTTTATGTCATTAAATTGTTAAAAAAAAAAAAAAAAAAAAAACTTCACTGTTAACCAGGCTAGAAAAGGAAGTAGATGTCTTCAATTGACAGTGCCTTAGATGGTTATTAAGGATCATGTGACAATATGTATTAAATAAAACTATATGAAGCTCTGCTATTTCTGGCGTTTACACTCCTTTATCTGTTAGCCAGGCCAGAGATACAATACCAGCGACCCACCAGAGCACCTTGTGCTTGGCCTTATTTCCTGACTAGGACATTGAATGCCATTCCTCTGTCCCTATTTTCTTTCTTTCTTTCACAAACTGAACAAATTGGGTTTGCTTGTATGCCAATTGTGCTCACACTTGTCAGAGAGGTTGAGGGTATCTGATTTACAGTTTGTATTTGCTGCTATTTTCGACTGACAGTACAGGAACCCTAACTCTTTGGTAGCACTTAGAGCAGCTGATCTATCATCAGTTGTATAATATCAGGATGGTTATAATGCCATTTTGCGCATGGAAAGGGACCCGTTTGCTATCTCTGGTGGGCTTTTACAAGGCCACAACTTCCTAGGCAGGACTCAACTAATGGATCACTCGTGTGTATTATACTTGGTATCAAAATTGGCCCACTTTGCCCAACCTGAAATTATATGCAGAATTTCAAATGTTCGTAAACCAACATTTTGTTAATCTTTCTTGGGCATGATCCCAATTAGTAGCTCCTTATGTCAAAGTGGCAACATGCCATATTTGGAGTGAAAGTGAGTAAAAAAAAAAAATGGTGATAGTAAGAAACATTAGAAAAGTCAAATAAGTAAAACGCGGTTATTTGTTAATGATGAAATGCATAGAGAAGTAAAACAAAGTTACATACAGTAATCACTTGTATTAATTTTACAGGAGGAATTATGACTAGTAAATATAACGGTGGCAGAAGATGGCAGGATTAAAGACTCATGAAATAAAAAAAAAATTCTTTCAGAAAAAAAACGCACATAATACCAAATAGAAGATAAACGTAACCTCTAACCTTCTTCAGGTATATCTTGTCAAACTTGAGAATCTTTCTGTCAAACTTAGAAATTTATAGAATTTCGAACGGAACCCTTTATTTAATCTACAGAGGTAGTATGCCTTGTTCCGTCAGCTATGACTGGATAGAAATCTTCAGTAATTCCCAATTGTATTTTGAGTGTCACCTACTCTGAGGATTGAACCTCTAACCTACAGAAGAATATAACTTACAAATTAATTTTACCAACTACTTTATCCACTATGCCACCGGTCCTTGCATATTCCAGAGTTCAACAGAATACACCCGGAAGAAGGTTGGAGGTTACATCGACCAAAACATTGTAAAAATATGAGAACAGTAGTCCGAAGAATCCAAATAATCAATCCTATCTCAAAAATTCAGAAATATATTTGAATAAAATATTTTTTTATTTAAAATTCTGGTTTCAAGTAGCGAAGAAATTCATGGTGACTCCCACCGTCATACACACACACATACACACACACATCATATCAACCATCGTTCTTCTTTCTCTTCAAATCGGCACACAATTATTATTAAGCCTTTTTATGGAAATTGCTGGAGACAAGGTATGAAGCCACTTGATGTAAGAAATTAACAAGAACTAAAAGATGCTTATCGCGAAGACAGGACATGCCTATTGATCTTAGTCTTGAAAAAACTAAGGCTGCGGGTAGAAGGAAAACAGTGAGCAGGAAGAGAGTTCCACAACTTTGTAGTGTTTGGAAAGAAATTACTGGAATAAGAAACTGCATTACAACATATTAAAACAATGAATTAATGTGATTACTAGATTATCAAGTCCGACGAGCTGAAACAAAAGCAGGGAATAGATCAGACAATTCTGAATGCATATCCCATAATAGTATTTATAAAAAAATATATCCCATAATAGTATTTATAAAAAAAGAAGACTGAAACTAGCAACATCATTTCTGTAAGAGAGAGGTTTCAGTGAAAAAGAAAGGGTAACATCAATCAAACGTATCTGTATACGTTTCTGCACTTTATCAAGAACCTTCAAATAAGACAGAGATTCACTGTTCTAAATATGACAACAATACTCCATATATGGTCTGATAGTGGATTTGTAGAGATAGAGCCTCAAGTGTGAGAAAGTGTTTAATATGATATTACCATCGCTTTTATTACTAATTTTGGTCTAATTATTTCTACTAATAACACTTTCCTTTTTTATCCTACAACTTGTAAGACGTTTGCTTACTATGTTCATAGTATGACACTAATTGATTCCTGCGATTTGTTTATATCGAAGAATAAGAATAAAATCATGTTCATTTATAGTTTTGCAATGATTATTGCAACTGGTGATGCAATAATGTAAACGGTTAAGATGTTTGGTTTCAAATCAATATTTTTATAATTTGAGCATTTTTTTTTTATTATTTGGAAGTCACCACTCATCGAAGGATTAAGGATGAAGGTTAATAAATGTAAGGTGATAATGTAGTAATCGTCAATGCTGTAAATTGAGTAGAATTTGATTATTTATGGGAACGGCTCAACAAGAACTTGTTTACATTGGATTTGAAGGCTATCATGTTGTATTCAACCGGGAAGCAGACCATGTTGTATTCAACCGGGAAGCAGACCAGCAGAACAGTGTTCCATGGGCGGGTGGTTTGGGGAACGAAGCTTTATTCATGGAAACTGAATTTAGATTTAGGTAGAGAGAGGGAGGATGGCATATTGTGGTTGTAGCTAATCGAGTGTTTTTGTGAAAGTTTGGAAAGGGGGGGGGTGAACCATAGATTGGAATTCCGTCGAGCACTTGCCATGAAAATAACAATAGAGTAGAGAGACAGGCTTCTCTGGGGAAAGAGGTTGCAGGGGAAAGAAAAGGGCATCACCTACTAGGTTTTGAAGCCGGGTTTGAATTCTATCAAAGATGGATAGGGCATGCCAAGCAGCTCCTACCCAGATGTGGCAACAATGCTCCATTTTAAGGCGTACCTGGCTCTTATACAGATAGATGATTGCATCGGCAGTGAGATACATTATGCAGACATGATTATCATATTATAGCTCAATTATCGAATTGATTAGCTGTATTGACCAGGCGTTGAGTATTTTTACTTGCATTCTTATTTGACAACAGAATATTACTTTAAAATCATCGTAAAATTACATTCAAATTTTTCTTTTTAACTTTTAAACGAATATAAATACAGCCGGATTTATATAATTTTTATTTAATCAAAATGACAATGAAATGGTGACTCCTAAGATTTAATTATTTATAAACAATAGTTGTGTAAAACTAATGCTAGCTGTATTTTATAAATAACTAGCACACCATCTGGCGTTGCCCGGTCATAAAATACACTTCATATGTTATTTTAATTTATGTAGATTTCGTATTTATTGTTATAGAGCTAATTTTCTCTTGATTTTTATATTGTACTCAATATATCGTAGTGATTTCAAAAACAAAGGGTCCCCCTCCTCGGGGCAAATATTTGATCTGTATATGAGATGTACAGATATTCAAATATTTGTATTTATATTTCAAACATTGAGTTAGTAAAGAAGTTAAGAATATTAATAATATTAGTTTTCCTTTCCCTTCCATTAACCAGTTTAATATGTTATATCTTTCTTGTGGCCCATTGGTCCTACTGGATTCCAGGACAAGAATTCCTCTAGTCTGGTGGAGTATCCAGCTTAATGCTGTTACTACAGGCAACATCACTTTTATAAGATGCACAATTCATTGGAAAAGTTACTGTAGATTAGCCATATTGAGGATATCTTATTTGAGCCACAAATACTATATGATGTCGATATTTAGCCAGGGTTTATTTTGTAGAGAAAAGTATCCTTCTGCCAGGTTGTCTGGGCAAACTCTGTACAGAGAGACCTTAGACATTCGAGGACAGTGTCTAGTAGGCATTCAAGTTCTCTTCTAAATTTCTTCTTTTTTTTTTCATTTTTCTTAAACTTTTTCTTCTAGGGGATGGGACATTCAACCAGATGTCTGACATTTACCCCTATTTTAGTGAGTCCAACCAAGAGATCTTTTCAGGATTCTAGCCGTCCCTTTCAGTGCAATCGTTTGTATTTCACTTGCACTTGGTTCACCGGGTATGCTTGCTATGTACTTTTTAAAGTTCTTTTTCATAAGCCCAGTTGCTCCTATGATGACTGGTATAATTGAAACGTCTTTTGCTACACAATGTGATCTGGTACATAGTGTTACATCGTGGTGTCCACGATGAGCTGATTACCTGAGTCAGACTACTTTACGATTTATTGAAGAGTCCGTTGTGAATCATTGTTAGTATGTATAAGAACTTTTTGAGTCTAAGACTCTGTTCTCCCCCCATTGCTCTTCATTATTGTCATAGATGAACTTGTGCTGGACCGTAATCGGGACAATCATAAACATAAATGATGAGGTCTACTCATCTCAAAAGGAAAATCCAGCCTCAGCAACAAATTCAGTCTTGGAAGAATAGGTCAATGCAGTTTGACCTGCAGATGAAGATCAGCAACCATCTAAACTTGAAGACATACGAGACCGATGTGAAACCTGTTGCTTTACACAATTTTGAGTGCTTATTGGCAACGAGGAAAGTGGAGCAAAATTCGCAATTATTGAAACCAAAATGCTTCACTGGATGACTGAGATTGTATTACTTGACCGCATCTGCAATGAGAATATCTGTTCTCGATTGAGGGCAAGATGAAGGATTTGCAGCTTAGATGGTTTGGACATGTGCTGAGCGCCGACAATGAAGAAGACCGATAGTGAAATAAGCAGACATTCTACACAAACATTTCTGTAAAACCGATCTTCACTCTGATTAAGCCTGTGAATGCTTTGTGCCAAGCATGAACAAGAATCCATCCTTGCAGATCATGCGATAGCTCAAGATTAACACGTTACTATTAATAACTAGCAAGGAGACCGACGTTACTCGGGATTGAATGATGATCAACGGATGTTTCACACTCCCATATTTTTAATGTCATCAAAAACAGTGAAATCACCCATTTTTCAATCAAATTGATTGCTTGCTCTAGTTGGGGACCCATCGTGGTGCACCAGGAGGAAGATAACATGCTTCTCGCAGTGACTTAGTCAACAATACATTGTAATCTACATTGCACTGTAGAGAACCTACTGTTGATTTTATAAAATTATTTTTTATATATAACAACTTACATTAGAGTTTAAAATGCAAAAGTCAAGTATCATGCTTTAATTGTGCTCTAAACAGAAACATTAATTTTGAAATTTTGAATGCGCCCTTGTCATATCAAAGAACCTACTGTTGATTTCATATGTCTGGTCTTACTATTTGTGTGGTGATAATGGCTTAAATTTAAGTTTAAAATGAAAAAGTCAAGTATCATGGTGCAATTGCGCTTTAAATAGAAACATTCATTTCGAACACGTCGCTGTCATATCAAAAACTTACTGTTGATTTTATATGTCCGACCTTTTGGCTTGTGTGGTAATAAAAGTTCTCAAATGCATTTGTGATGTTAGGCTGTGTAACGTGTTAACTTTAGTTAAAATCGCCTTTTCCATCTTTCATTGAATTATTTCAATTATCGATACTTATCGAAGTCATTCAGATAGAAAACATATCTAAGAACACTGCCAAGCTCATAATGTACCTCATGTGAAATTTCATAAAAATTGGCCCAGCCATCTTCAAAGCAATAGGGAAATAACTGTTACACACACACAAAGTTCCTTTTATGAGATAGATAGATAGATAGATAGATAGATAGAGATATTATTACTACTATAACAATTATTATTATGCTTTTCATGCAATTGTTATTACTATTTTCTGCTAGAGCTGCTATTATACTATTATATTATTATACCATTACTCTATCCATCGAAATAGTTGTAATTGAAGTAAGAGTTTAAAATAGATATTAATATGAATAATAATGAATAAATAAATATTGAAAATTAACCAAGTTATTTTTGGTGCTGATCGTACGGAAGTGCCCAACAAGTGTAACATTCCACTTCAGGCATGTACATGAAGATTAAATAAAATGAAAATTGATCATTTCCCAACAGCAGCCATGTTAAATATCTCTGGCCTGACAGGAAAGAACTTTGTTTGGAGCAACTTCCGTTTCCTTTAGAACAATTGTTTTTATTTAGTTTTGACATTTTATCATTTTAATCGCTGTCGTTTAAATCATCTTATACCTGACATTTTTAACAGACAGAAAGAGAGAGAAGGCGAGAAAGAGAAAGAAAGAGACAGAGATATGAAGAGAGACAGGGAGATGAAATGAGACGGAGAGGAGATATAAAGAGAGGAAGAGAGGGAGATATGTATGGAAAGAGAAAAGGAGAAGATAATATAAATTCTAAAAAGAAAATTTGTTTAAAAGTTTACTTGCAAAAGATATTGATGATAAATGTTTACTTTCTTTACAGACTGCAAAATGTTTATTTGATAAAATTTCAAAAAAAAATTTTTTAACTCTTAAGATTTAAATTTCTTGCCGATTTATTTTTACATTTTTAACAGAAACTTCTGACGTTTAAAAAGATTTCATGAACCCATCGTCAAAACTAAAAAAAACTGGAGTCGAAAACGTCACACGTCACATGGCTAACAGATGAATCTGAGAGAATGTGCCTCACTTCAGAGAAAACCATTTCACCACATTTGTTCATTTAATGTTGAAAAAAACAATATTGATGTTTGCTAATTTGTACCAAAACAGGCCAAACGAGTTTCTCCAGCAGCAAATCTGATCAGCATAAAACTCTGAAGAACCAGATGGCTCATTTATTTGCAAGAAAATCGGTAAAGAGTGAAGACAGCTGACCTTTGTATTGACATATTGTCGCAAACAGGTCAGGCTTAACAAATAAACGAAAAGGGTTGAAAAATTCCTCCGCTTTGATTTTAGTAAATGTTCAGCAAAACGAAAATCTGTAAATAATTAGTTCTGAATGGGAATGGAAATTATCTCACGCACGCATGCGCATACAAGCACAACTCCACCCTTTCAACTATTTTACTATATTTTATTTATAACATTAAAATTAGAGAAATTTAAAAATTGTAGCAATGTTAACCCTTTATGACCTGGTTGAACTAATTTGTTCAGTTGTAAATAAATGAAAATAACGGCATAAATAAAGTGAGAATTGATTCAAACACGCCTTGTACGTATTAGTTCAGTATCTGGGTTAATGCCAGATACCTCCAGATTGCAACTGTCCATTGTTTACATTCAGTATGCCGTCATCTGTTTCAGAGAGCAGAGGATTTCATTTGCTGTCATAAACACTTTTTTCAAGCACTATGGATAACAATCAAGTTAAGTTTATGAAATGCAAAAATTCTCAGTGGTAGTTTAACTATTGGACTTCATAATTTTTCCAGTTTGAAGACAATCACAGTATCATTATCCTTTAAACTAACTAAAATTAACAAATATCTTTTTAATCACCTACATCATAATTCAGGTCATAAAGGGTTGCTTAAAGTAAAAGTACAGAGCGGTTCTCAATGAATCTTAGAAAATGCTGGGTGTATTTTTTTTATTTTTATTACATTTTCATCCCAAATAAAACACAGTGCCACTTTGATGTAGAGGGCTACTATCTGGGACATAATCTACAGGGATACTATGTAGGGAGTTGAGCAGCAGGATGTCTGTTTACATTAAACTTGAACTTAAGAACCCGGAAGGGAATTCTAAAGTTTAGCAGTCATAGGGAAGAAACTTAGAAGAAGGCTTTCTGGCATCTCTACTGCGTAAAGGTGGGATTTTGCTGCTTGCCGGGTTTTTCAGGGGTATTTATTCGAGGGAGTACAAGGGTTTGTAGTTCGTCAGAGCACTTTCCATTAAAATACTTGTAAAACAGGTAGAGGGATGCAACATTTTGTCGATGGGACAGAGGTTGAAGCCTAGCTGACAGTGCGGAATCTATCAGGCTGGCGACTTTATTTTGAACCCTGTCTAAGAGTGAGAGACTAGTAACAGATGCACCAGCCAAGAATGTGGCAGCAATACTCCATACATGGGTGAATGGTGGGTGAGTGCATAAAACGAATAACTGAAATTTATTTAAATTCATATCAATTTATTTCCCACGTAAGCTGAACACACCTTTAATTCCACCTAAGAAATTGAATTTATAAAATGTAAAACAACCAAAAAAGTATGAGGGTGTTATGGGGTGTGGGGGAAGAACATAGGATTTATCACTCAATCCTGAACAATGCCGATTTTTTAAAATTTTAATTGTTAATGTTGCAATTTTTTGTTTTATATTTTGTATTTTTTCCACTTTTCCTCGGAAACTACTTGGCCAATCTGGCTGAACTTTTGCATGGACCTTTGTTATAATAAAGTGCAGCTAACCAAGTATTATGGTATCCATTCAATACACAGTTAGAAATTATGAGAAATTAGTATTTAATACAAAAATGAGTAGAAAGTTAACCATATTCAATCATTAATTTCGCACAAAACCCTAATTCTAAAGTCAACAGTCCATAACTTTTACTCGGTTTTAACGAACTAAAATGTTTAGTTAAGTAATAATTAGTAATTTAATACAAAGTCATGTGAACAATTGAATCGTAACAGCAACATTATCAACGAAAGTGATATTCCTTCAAAATTAAGAGCAGTAGTTAAATGTGATAAGCATGATATTAGGTGAGACCACTTAAGAAACGTGAGAACATCCAGTCGAAATGTAAAGCTGAAGTCTAATTTAATATTTCTAACTAACTGAAAATCCGGCCTTACAGATAGAAAATTGCAATTGATATATAAATAACTAAATGTCTATATTGTCTCAGTCACTAAACAGTTTGACAAATAAATTTTTTTATAAGATTAAAGATCCGTTTAGTCTTGTATTGCATTATAGTTAGAAGATTGGATTGTCGGTTCAAAGGTTTGGTCTGCATTGTGGATAATTAGAGAACCTGTAAGAAAAGTAAATATAAAATGGCCGGCTGTAATTTAATAAGTAGAACAGAGCGGCCGAGGCTGAAACAGTACACGAAAGAGTAAAATTGGTGACATTGGGACAAAATGTTTGCCTAAAGAGAAACCTAATTCGTAAACAACTGAATGGCGCTCATCTTCACCCAATTCAAAAGGTTAGCAACAACAACAAAAAAATGAAATGAATAAGAAAATTTAGCGCAACTGAAAATATTGTGAACTTACAAGACCTATGTATATAATACACAGATATATACGGCGGCATAATTCATGTTGACATACTGGTTTCCATTAGATTACCGAAGTTAAGCAACGGTGAGCCTAGTCAGTACTAAAATGGGTGACCACTTGATAATTCCAGTTGCTGTATGTGCTCTCCGTATTGTTTCCAGTCGCCTAGCACTTCTTGCCACTGGAATCAAGTAGTGCCGATTCAGAAGCGGTGTTATTGGGGATTGTGCAAGCCTTTCTGCATAATTACATGCGCGCAGCTCCCCTTTAAAAGGAAATCCATTGTCTCTTGAGACTGGATAGAGGCATCAGGCATCTATAGACATTTGCGATAAATTCTGATTACGGTTTCAGAAATTTTTGAGATAATGATTGAAAATTTCGATGGGTATTCTCATCTTTTTACAGCATAATATTGTTGACACATCAGTTCTCATTAAATCGCCGAAGTTAAGCAATGTTGATTCTGATCAGTACCAGATGAGTGACCATTTGGAAATACGAGGCACTGTACATAGGAGAACGTCGACATCTCTCTGGAGGAACTACGAGAATACAGTCGTCATCTCCCTTAATCAGGATATACATGCAACTGGGGACAGTGTGTGAATTCAATATTCCCTAGACACTTCCTTTTTCGAAGGAAGTTGGTTCAACCCGCCTAGGTGAAATGTGAAAAATGTATTAAAAAAAAAAAAAAAAAAAAAAAACAATCTGAAAAAATGTGAAATCTGTCCTGAGAATTATTTTCCATGTATTTTCAGAAACTTTTTGATCTTCTTGACTTTGTTTTTTATTTGTTTTTTTTTGTTTTTGTTTTTTTTTGTTTCAAAGAAAAAGACTTGCTGGCCATTGAACTCAAATTGACACATGTTAAGTGACTGTTCTTAGCCCCATTTTGTTAAGAGTACATGACGAAATAAAAATTTCTATGACTAAAGTGACGTCTAGACAAGAAGAGGCAGTTACTTGTCGGTTCTACCATTTTTGGTATTCAAGGGGAAATACTTGTGAAACAGAGCGGGTATAATAGCACGGGCGTTCGTGTATGGTTAATTATTGGTGGGTAACAAGGAGATATAATGAATAATTAGGAGAAAATTTGGAGAAAATAACGAGAGAGACATAGGAAAAATCAATAAAAGATAAAAAGAGGAGAGTCAATGAAAAAATGTGAGGGAAAAGAGACAGGGAGGAAAACAAAATAGAGGGAGGTGAAAACGAAAGGCAAAGAGAGAGAGAGAGGGGGAGAAAACGAGATATAAAGGGAGAGAGGGGGAGAAAACGAGATATAAAAGGAGAGAGGGGGAGAAAACGAGATATAAAAGGAGAGAGGGGGAGAAAACGAGATACAAAGAGAGAAAAGGGGACAAAACGAGATACAAAGAGAGAGAGAGAGGAGAAAACGAGATACAAAGAGAGAGGAGGAGAAAACGAGATACAAAGAGAGAGAGAGAGAGAGAGAGGAGAGAAAATGAGATACAAAGATAGAGAGGGGAGAAAACGAGATACAAAGAGAGAGAGGAGTAGAAAACGAGATAGAAAGAGTGAGAGAGGAGAAAACGAGATTCAGAGAGAGAGGGGAGGAGAAACGAGAAAGAAAGGACAAAAGAAAACGAGAGAGAGAGAGAGAGAAAAGAAAACGATAGAGAGAGAGGGATGGGATTGAAAAAGTGGAAGGAAAATGATAGAAATGATAAATTCAATAAGAAAGAAAAATTAAAGAAAAGGGATAATCTTGACGTGGGTGTGGGGATGAGCATGAAACATTAAACAAAAATACTTGGTCAATCAAGGGTGGGGGTGGGGGAGGTCTAGAGTTTGCTTGGGGCGGGGAAAGTTGTTCTTTTCACTAGGGAACAGTCAACGAGTGCTGAGTTGTTAAGGTGGACTAAAAGAAATTATCTCTGATCTCAATGGATTTCTGCTTTCTTCTCCTAGTCAGCAAATTAAACAAAACCATTTACAGTCCAAGAATTGGATTGCCATCGTCTCGATTCCAAAAAGTGAAAACTAAGCACGGCCAAAACAGGAGGGAGTAAATATTTTTTGACGGAGTCTCTCTTTTAAAATCTACCAAAAATCAAGTAATTATCCAATTAATACGAAATTTTCACCGATTAAGTGAAGATCAAACTTTATAATGCTGTATTTTCATAATCGATATATATATATATATATATATATATATATATATGTGTGTGTGTGTGTGTGTGTGTACATACGTATATACATATATATATATATATATATATATATATATATATATATATATATATATATATATATATATATATATTGCCTACACCCCCTTCTTTATTTGTGGGTACAAATATGCTTAAAATAATCAGCCAAAATTTCAAATATATTGTACTGTGGGGGGGGGGGGGGTAAATAAAACAGACACAAACAAAAATACTGCGCACGTATCAGATTTTAAGGTTTAAAATCTGAATTTTGAATCTGTTTAATTTTTCATCTTCGTTTTAAAGAGTGAAATTCGTTGAATATGTTAATAATAATTATTATCTTTTTCCTGTAAGTGTCTGCCCATTGGCTGATTGGGATGGGCGTGGTGAAAACTAGAAAGCTGATTGGCTAACGAAAAACTCAATAGCATGCGCGTATATATAAACGCGCGACAAGCACAATTTTTCATATAAGCCTGACAAATTCTCATGAGAATGAAACACAGAATATTCTGAGTGGCTTAATTGTTATATATCTTTTCATAACCTACTAATATATATATATATATATATATATATATATATATTATATATTTATTCATTATTTTTACGAAAAAAACTACTTTTATATCTTTGAAAAATAAATTAATAACTTTCTTTTAGTGAGCACAATATTACTGATATATAGGAAATGCTTTGAAGAATCAATACAAAAAAAAAAGAAATCTATAAATATCAGTGCATTTTGCTAAAAACACGATAATTTCTTTTGACAATTTTTTGTTGTATGCTATATTTTTCATCTATGGAAGACTATACGCACTAAAACAGTTGTTCTGTATTTACAAACAGCTGTTACCTCCCCTATTCCAAAATTCCGAATTATGAATTTAATTTGTCTTGTAAAGCTTTCCGTAGTTTCTTATAAATTAATGTTAAATTTTGGATTTTTTAATTTCACCATAGCAAATCTATATAATGATATAAAAGATACAATTATTTGAAATTCAGGTATTTATGTTAAAATATTTTGCATATTCTCATAGCAAATTATCTTAAATCTTATTTAGACAAAAAAATTAAATTGATTCAAAAAGCTTTTTAAAAAAAAATAGTTAATTGTTCATCCATCGATACAAAAAAAATGGCGGTGAATGGTGTTTTTTGTTTGTTTGTTTGTTTTTTTTAATTTAAAATTCTATTAAAAATAGTAGAAAAATTACATATTCTGCTTTTTATATGATAAAATTCAGGCTTCTATCTTTCTGGAAAAAAGTTACTTTAGAATAAAGGATTTTAATATATTTAATTAGTTTTAAAAAATAACTTTTTTTTTTTTCATTTTTGGGCCATGCCTAGTCAACACCAATATCGACATTGTAACATTCAAGAAACCATTAGGATTCCCATATTCCGCACACTTACCAAACCACAAAATAGTAAAAAAACCTTTCTTCCAAAAAAAGAATTTAAAAGATAACAAATTTCCTTGCAAAATTGATTGTCTTAATAAAAAGAAAGCATTTCATAAAATCGACCTCCGACTACTAGTACCTCCTCGACGACAATACCCTCGACAAACAGCAAAATCCCACCCTACATTGTAGAGATCCCTACATGCTGTAAAGCCTTCTACTCAAATAGCTTTTCCCTTCACTGCTGTACTTTGAAATTTGCTCCAGGGCCCCTGCTCCCCTAATTGTATTCACATGTGGAAATTCATCTTACTGCCTAACTCCCTAAATAGTATCCCTGCAAATCTGGTCCCAAATAGTAGCCTTTCGTGACTGTGGCTCTGTGACTTGTTTTAGGTGAAATGACAATAAAAAAAAAGTCAGCAGTCATTCTGTTTTTAATGATATTCATAGTTGAATTGACTTTTGACCAAACAAAAGGAAATTGGAGAGAACTAAGCCCTAAAAAGGAAGTTTTCAAAAATGTTGGTGGTTGGATGACTGGGTCATATACTGAAAATGAAGCAAGATCGGGTTCCAAATATAGTAGCGAGATGCACAACCTGCCACCTCCTAAAAACACCTATTGTAGAAGGTGTTTGTTGATGTTTTTTTGTTGTTAATCATTAAAAAAAATCAAATAAAAAAATACCTTGTTTGTTTGAGATAATATTCACACTGGAAGTCATACCGATACTGACAAAAGAATTAATTAACATGTAAAGATGTTTTCAGTTTTACATGGACAAGAGAGACCGTTGTAGGAGACGAAATTGCAATGAGCACAAGTAGGAGCGAATTCTCACGGCTGGAGATTTTGAACACAATTCCTTTCTGCCTTGTCCAATCAGAAGCTAGCTCTCAGTCACATGACCGAGTTTATAAAAAGGTTAAACTGGAAACACACTCTTTCTTCCCAGGTCGTGGACTGAAAATAACTCCATATGAAACGGAACTTTCGGCCCCCACCCACCCAACTTCTCTCTTAAGACTGAACAGAACTTACCCGGCCCTTGGGCTCGGGGTTCGACTAAGACGTGAATACAAACAAATCAACATGGCTATTTTCACACACGGACTTCATTGCAGCACTGTCTAATCATTCGCGAAGCACGTTTCTACTAGGAGACAAATAATCTATTATGGCTACAAACCATTACTTCAAACACACATGAACTCCTCTTTTTTTCAACAAGCCTGTATAATCATCAACGTCTCAACACGGGAACACTTTCCACAACTAATCCGTTCTCTATACAAGTCATACTAACGAATATAATCAATAAAGCCGTTATTAAATCAAAGAATGAGATTTTACATCTTAATTTCTACACTATCTGTCTTATTTACATTTTGAGACGAAGAGGAGCAAAAACATAAAAACATTCGCTTATATATATATATATATATATATATATATATATATATATATATACAGGGTGACCCCAAAAAACGGGCCCCAACTATAATTAGGCCCCGTTTCTTAGTATATTGTCCGAATTAAATGAAACTTTGGTCATAACTTGTTTATTATAATCAAAACATCACATCAAAACATTAGGGCCTTTGGCCCTTTTTTTCTCCGTTCTACAGCATATGTTCTAAATGGCCTCCATTTAGCTTTTGTTTTTTTGGGGTCACCCTGTATATATATGAGAGAGAGGGAGAAATAGAGAGAGAGAGAGAGATCAAAGGGAAGGTAACTCTAAGTTACTCAAAAAGCTTATATCATAAACACATAACACATCATCACAAACCCATACACGGACAATGGGAAGCAACTCTTCACACAGTCCAAGGTTGCAGTTTTCACTATAAAAATCTGATTTACATTGATAACTTCCAATATTTGTAGTGGGGAGGAATTGTTAAAATATTAGGATGAAATACATGCAGATTGGTTCCCTCATTTGGGTGAAGGGAGTCATAACGATTATATTCATTCATGACAAACCGAAGCGGTCTTTTAAGCTGTTTCGACCTCATTGTACGTTAGTCTTCTTCGAGAACTGCGTTTTATTTCTCGG
>NC_136493.1:900000-1067500 GCF_053919585.1 Euprymna scolopes
GTTCAATAATAGATTGAAGCTAAGCCAGTTTCTTTTCTATATCTTTGCGAAGATAACTGACCAATAATATTCCTAACATATTATCGTCATATCATGAAATAAGCTTTCTGATTGGTTGGTTTTAAAAGACGTCACGAAATTTTCATCTTATTTTGCTGCTCATTGAAACTGAGCCAAAGAACAGCATAGGTCTAACCTTCAGCCCATTGCGGTAGAGGAGGAAGAGATAACATGAAAATGTCAGAACTACTTTATAAACAAGTCGAGCATGCGGCGTACCTCTCCACGAGTGAAAAATTTTCTTTAACCATGACTAATGTTTACGGAAAATTTTTAAAAATCCAAGGCGTGGTTATTGAGAAAAATGCGAAGAAATTAACTGATGAACGATTTCAAGGCAATTTTATTTCCATAATACCACCTAGGTAGGGCAACCAGAGTTATCCTGGAAAATCCGTTCTAGCATAAATTTACTTCACCATGACTAATGTTTGTGTAAAATTTCAAAAAAAAATCAAGGCGTAGTTATTGAGAAAAGTTATTGCAAACAAACAGACGGACGAACGAAAGTGAATTACTAGGTCCAATCCCCACTTTGTCGTGGGGCGAGCAAAGCTCTGTTGAAAATCCAGGACTCAGCATCAGAATCTGTCATTCTCTGGTCGTCCCCTCTGCCTCTATAACAAACACGGATATGTTAGAATCAGAACTACAAATCCATGGAAAGAGGATAACAACGTTGCTTCTAGAACTACGATTCCTTTGCGTATTCTGCAACAAACTTTCCCAGACTTTGCATGCAATCACTGGGCCTTGTTGCTCGGGATGTTTGGGATAGAAACCTACAATCTACAGTCTACTGAATAACTGTGGCCAACGATATTTACTTGATAAAATATTAATAAATTAAGGAATCAGTAATTCAAGCAAAACATTTCTACCGGATTAGAAAAGCAATTTTGATTTTCCGAAACAGTAACAGAAAAATTGAAAATACATTGTTATGTCATAAATAGACTTTCTCGCTTATTTACATCATTCCATCTCTCACATTATTTCTCTTATGTCATGCGCCCTTTCTTTCATTCATGCACGAATATGAAACGTGCACGGTGTTAAGATGATGAGATAAACAACCTCAGCGTCTTAGTAGCGTAAAAGATGAAGATGATCACTTTCGCGTACAATATTACACACGTAAAAGCATCACTTTAAAAAAATTTGAATAGATTAGTATTATATTTAATACTAATCTATTCAAATTTTATGGTTTTTATGACATTAAACTTTTCAGAAAATGCATTACCATATGATTGAGAGTAAGGGTTCAATTCTGGATTACGGGTAGTAATATCAGAGGTCATAATATTCAACTTGCCCCAAACACTAACACTGGATAACCACACTGCAAAATCAAATTGACATCGGCATAAAAAGGTTCCAATAGTTTTTATGCAAATATTGCTTAATTTAAGCAAGAATTTTCCTAACAGATTATAAAATCATAAAATAGCAGCCAATCAGAACTAAGAAAATATCTGAGCATAATGCAACATAGTATTCTTGAAAACCGGCTGTCTAGTTTTCGTTTCAGTTTATTTGTTTGTAGCTCAATTGATTATTAAATTCAATCTACGCCATTACACACAAATATTCATTAGTTTTGACCGACTAAATTCACTCCTATCTATACTAGTATATAAAAAAGAACTTTGTGTGCGTATGAGTTCGTTTTTTATAGAATCGAAAACAACTGAGCCGATTTTTATGAAATTTCATACAAAGGTGCTTTATGTGCCTGGCAGAGTTCTTAGATAGGTTTTGTATCAGAATATCTTTGATAAGTATCAATAATCGAAATAATCCAACGAAAAAAGGGACAGGTGATTTTGACCAAAGTTAACACTTTACACAGCCTAACATCACAAGTGCATTTGAGAAGTTTTATTACATCACTAGTTGAGAGGCCCAACATATAAAATCAACAATAGGTTCTCTGATATGACAGGGGTGCGTTCAAAATGAATGTTTCTCTTTAAAACACAATTGAACCATGATACTTGACTTTTGCATTTTAATCTTTGATTCAAGCCATTATATATAAAAAGTAATTTTATAAAATCCACAGTAGGTTCTCTACAGTGCAATGTAGACTACAATGTATTGTGAACCAATTCATTGCGAGAAGCATATGAAACTATCTCCAGATGCGTCGTTTTGGGTCCTCAAGTAGATCAAGCAATCAATCGATTTGATTGAAAAATGGGTTAATTTCACCAATTTTGATGACAATAAAAATATGGGAGTGTGAAACATTTGTTGATCATCATTCAATCCCGGGCAACATCGGGTCACCCTGTTAGTATATTATAAGTGCGAGAAACACATTATAGGGTTATATTTATTTGCCTTCACATAAGGTCAAAGTACAAAACAAAAAAATAGGTTTTTAATATAGGTATATTACACACAGGTTCCCGTCAGATCACCAAAGTTAAGCAACATTGAACTTGATCAGTACTGGATGGGGGGCCATTTGGGAATACCAGGTACTATATACCTCCCTGCAAGAACTGCAAAAACCTAACATCGTCATCTTCCCCGACCAGGATATACTGGAGACCGTTTGTGAATTTTATATTTCCTTCTTTGGAAGAAACCAGTTCAACCTACATATGGGGTAATGCCACAGGCACACATACACATTACGACTAATAGATTAAATGAACTAATTTTTAAAATAACCTTATGATTTTCTAGGTATCCCATCATAAGTGGGTTGCCTTAGAAAAGACGACATGATTCCATTTCCATTTAATGAAAACCGGTTTTCTTTTTTTAATTGCAGATCATTTACTAATTGGCCAGTTGCGTACAAATCCCAAGAGCGATAGGAGCCTTCTGAAACTGACAACGAGCGAGATTGGGGATGCACTGCTGTACAACTCATGCTCTCTACCGATCCAAGATCTGACAACAGGACCATTTCCAGCACCCTCAAAATGCATTGCTGGATTGTTACGAATAACAGAGACGTGCTCAGGATGATGAAAACAAAGTTTCCAGCCACGGTTTTGGTCTTTGGCGTGGTTTCAAGTGAGAGCCACATCATGCCATCTCACACTTTCGAAGTCAGCTTGAAAGTCAACACCAAAGTGTACCTGGATATGCTGAAGTGTGTAGTGATCTCCTGATACAATCAGGTGGTCGCTGGCAGACCCTGGGTGTGGCAGCAGAAATTGGTGCCGGCACACAAATTCAAAGAGACTCAAGCTTGGCTTCAGAAGGAGTGATTCGCCAAGCTCCCGCTGGTGTTTGTGGAAAACTCATGGTCCCAGTTCCGGAACCGTATCGATGGTGATTGAGGCTGAAGGCGGCTACCTTGAATAGACGTCAGTTCTACTACATAATCAAGTTACCTGAATCGGGTTTTTTCAATAAAAGTTTTAAAATAACCTTGTCGTGTTGTTTTCTTTAGTGCGACACTTTTATCGTTCCACGCTGATACTCTCCCACCACTCTGTTTGACAGAGGTAATATCTGGGAGGATAGCCTCCTGGGGCTGAACTTCACCATGAAATCAAGAAGCAATGAATGGCAGCATTACATTAAATTAACCAAAACAAAGAAAGATCTGTGCAAGGTAACGATATCACCGCTGTTAACTACACATGAAAAAGATAGAATTTCTAGATCTAGTTCGGGGGAGGGAGCACGGGTTAGGAGATGAGAAGATATTTTAAACAGAATCAGCCAAGCACAGTAATATGTGTTCCAATAATAACAGGTTGTTGTGTCAGCTCACAGACAAGAGACAACTTTTGAATCAACAAATGAGGCAAGGGATGGGCTAGATGGAGGGAGTGGAGGGGAGGGGTAGATGATAATGAAACCAGGGGAAATATTTTACATCTTTCTCTACACACCACCACCATAATGACGGCTGTTAATATGGAATTGATTTCCTAATCGCTGTAAAGAATGTGTTTTCTTTAAAGTTGATGAGTTTGTGTAAGATGTATGCAAGTTCCAGAATTATTAAAAACTCAATAAAGTCAGAGAAGAACCAGCAGATAGACGTGAAGCGGAGAAACAGAGAAAGGGACGAACCCGCATTCCCTCAAAAATCAAATACATAACTCTTTACTTCCTTTTTGTTGTGGTAACTATACTCGCAGGCACAGGTCTCAGTTACTTTCCGTTTTTTGAGGGTTTTTTTTCAAAGAAATTTAACGTTTCGTCTAATACCTACGGTATTTCTGTTTACATATTAGATAAAATTCTGCATTGATTAAAATATATTTATCCGTATTTTACGACCAGGCAACGCCGGGCGACTTGCTAGTAGGAAATAAATCTTAAAAAAAAAAAGACGTTTGTTCTCTCGGCTTTAGTATACTAACAGCTCTAGAAACATGCATGCGTGACTGTTAGTTTGAGCTAAATGGGCTTCAAGAAAATTGAAATGTAAGGTGGTTTATTAAAAACGAGTATCTCCAGTTTTTGTTGACGTGGGTGCACGTGTCTAAGTCCATACGACACCCACACACTGAACTGATATTTATATAGACACACGGGGGTGATGAATGCGCATGAATGCTCTGATAGAAGAATAACTTGTTTGTTATAAAAGTAAAAAATAAATATAAAAATGAAAGGATGAAAGACAAACGACAAGTGGGATTGGTTTATTAAAAGGAGGGAAAAAAAAAGTCGTGAAGGTTAACATTAAATGGCACCGATCGGATCTGTCCCAGCTTTTTCATTTATTTATACAAATAAAAAAGATAAGATTCGTTAAAAAAAAAAATCTTTCAGGTCTACAATTACTTCTTCAAATGTTAGAGTCCAGCTGCTAAGAACAAATTATATATATATCAGGGTTTCCCAAACTTCAGGACACCATGAAGCCCCTGGGCAAGGCAAAGGTTTTTCACGAAGCACTAACAAGATAATTTCTAAAATAAAAATGAAAAACATTAATTTCAAATGTTTACTATTAACTAATAATTTTGGAGTTCCTTGACATTTTTGTTTTATTAATCAAAAATTGTTGCATTTTTTGTTAATTTATTTTCTTTTTCATGAACCATCCTGAAACTTTTTACACCTGTAGTTATGTATCATATCTTTTTCCAGAAAAAAAAGATCAATAATTAAATGTCTGTAGCCATTTCATTTTTCCATATAAAGCATTTGATCCGCTTTTCACCCACGCTCACACTTTGGTAAATATTAACTGATGTCCAATACCAAGGGTTAAACTTTCATCAAAATTAGAGGTAGC
This sequence comes from Euprymna scolopes, assembly GCF_053919585.1. Classification (NCBI taxonomy): domain Eukaryota; kingdom Metazoa; phylum Mollusca; class Cephalopoda; order Sepiida; family Sepiolidae; genus Euprymna; species Euprymna scolopes. The sequence continues at coordinate 905,288 of NC_136493.1, forward strand.
TGAATTTTCACAAAGTTTTGGGGGCTTCCTTTGCATAAAATTAAATATAGCTCAAATTACATACCCTTAGGCCTAACAGCTATGTTCTAAAATTCATAAGGATCGGTTAATTAGTTTTGGGAGTTTATCCCACATAAACATATACGCATACCTAAATTCATTCATGTGTGTGTGTGTGTGTGTGTGTGTGTGTGTGTGTGTGTGTGTGTGTGTGTGTGTGTGTGTGTGTGCGCGTGTGTGTGGAAATGTTTTTTTTTCAATTATATTTCACCTTTTATCTACATCAATCCTTTAATTCATGAAGCTCAATGTAATTTTAGCTAATAAACAAACAAACAAACAATGAAATTGATGCATTTTTAATAAACAAATGGTTAGCCAATTAAAATTACAGTATATATTTCAAAGTTTCTCTTACGAAACGAATTATTGGGTTCGATATCGATGAAACCTATTGGAATTCTTTTTCATGTAATAAACGCAGATTGGAAATTTACATAAATCATTGGCTAGGCAGAATCAAATATCGATTTATCACATACAGTGCTATTTAGGTCCAACTTATACGACTAACTTTTCTTTATATATTAGATATATAGAGAGATTAAGTTTCAATTTTCTACATCATAAAAATAAGTTTTATTTCTAATAAAATAAAATGACTCCAACCTTTGAATAATAGGGAGGGGGGTATCAGTAATAATAGTTGTCGTGCAACAATTGCAAAAGATCGCCTTTAGTAGCTTGAGTTGGCCTAGTTTAACTTCAAATGACAAAACATTACAAGGGGGAGCGGAAATATTCGAGACATTATCAACAAATATGTCAGTGTCATTTGACACATTCATGTCTTTACAAAGACAACTTGACTGAAAGCACTTAATAAATAGATCAAATCGCCCACGACATTGAGGACGCCACCACAATGCTCAGTTATTAATTCAGTTACAAAGTAGAGTTTGCTATGCCGCACTTTTTCAGTCACGATGGCGTATATATATATATTAGTGTTGGGACGATTAATTGGAATCGGAATCGGAAAAATTGAAGCTTTTAAGGATATCGGAGTCGGTATCAGAATCTGAAAAATTTGAGCCTATTTTCCGATGCCAAAACCGATTCCTTAAATTATCTTTTTCATTTGATTTTGGTTTAAGACACATCTTCCAGTAGTAGTAGTAGTAAAATAATAAATATTTATTGATCTAAACATCTAGTAAGACTAAAATCTCTAGATCACCCTCTCACAAGTGTGTTTTTACATTTGAGAAAATATAAGCACATTTAAGATATGTTTTTACCGTAATCAGGACAAAATAACATCTTATATTTAGAGATTTATAAAGAATCGGAACGGGTAATTGTATCGGAATCTGGAAAAATATTGGAATCGTCCCATCACTAATTATATATATATATATATATATATATATATATATATATATATATATATATATAAAGGAATTTTGTATGTGGTTATGAGTTCGTTCCCTAAAGACTCCTAAACGGCTGAGCCGATTTTTTTTTAAATTTCACACAAATGTACTTTCTGGGCCTAGCAGTGTTCTTAGATAGGTTAATTCTGAGCCTGGCAGTGTTCTTAGATAGGTTCCTATGGTAATGTTTTCGATAAGTATCGATAATCGAAAAAATCCGATAAACGAAGGAACATGAAAGTTAACGCCTTATACAGCCTTACATCACAAGTGCATTTGAGAAGTTTTATTACCACACAAGTAGAACGGTCCGGCATATAAAATCAACAGCACATATTTAGATATGACAAGTGCGTGTTCAAAATGAGTTTTTCTGCTTAGAGCATAATTGAACCATTTGCATTTTAAACTTTAATGTAAGCCATTATATAGAAAAATAATTTTATGAAAAGTTCTCTACAGTGCAATGTAAATTACAATATATTGTGGACTAATTCACTGTGGGGAGGCATATGAAGCTTCCTCTCGGTGCAATGCGGTACGTCCACAACTAGAGCAAACATTTAACTGACTTGATTGGAAAAAAAATGGTCCAATTCACCGATTTCGATGGCAATAAAACATGGAAGGGTGAAACATTCATTAATCCTCATAAAATCCCGGGCAACGTCGGATCCTTCTGCTAGTGTGTAATTGATTAAGTTTCGGTATATTGTTAACATGAACTAAAAACTAATATTTCTTAAAGTGCTCAATACAAGTTTAGAGCTTTTCTATAAATATAAATAATTTTAATAAAAATGTGGGATTAAATTACTCTTTGGGTAGTCAAGCGAACAGACCCTGAGCGCTTGAAGGGGGAGGGGAGCGAACGAATCGGATGACCGCGAAAGTACGCAATTGATCCAGGCATTCAGGCGGCCGATGGAAATGGATAGAATCTTAAGTAGATAGGATAAGAAAGAGGTCGTTCCTTCTGCTTTTTCGATGGTATTCTAGGAAATTTTTTTTTCCTGACAGCAAAATTCACTTGGAATCCTGACAAAATCTGAAAATGCTGTAACATTAATCGATCCACATAGATTCCTTACAATGTTATATATATATATATATATATATATATATACCAGCATGGGTGCCCAGCGTTGCCCGGGTGTTTGGAGGTGTGTGTGTTGAGCAAAAAAAAAGTGGTAGTAGGAAGGCAGGTTCGAACCCGTACCGCGAAGGAGGAAAAGAACGGGGGAAAAAAAACCTGACATCTTTGCTGTTACGACCACCGACAAACCGGAAGTGACGTAGGTTTAAATTAAGGCTAGACAATCGAAAAGAGGGGATGACTTTCGAAAATATCGGCGAAAAAAGCGACCCTTCCCTGTAGAAAAGCGCCCAATTGAGGGCGAATAAATTAATGTTTTTAGCCAATTTTTCGGTATTTGTTGTCTGAAGGGTCGAACTTCAAAACGTTACTGATCTGATGAAAATCTGTCGCCTCTGTCGAAAGTTTTAGGCAGACATACAAACATACATACATACATAGATTTATATATTTGTAGCTCAAATTTTCGACTCAAACTGATTAAAAAGCTTGTCCTATCTCTGAATACCCTTTATGTAAAATTTCAAATGTTTAGACCAGAAATTGTTTGAGTAATTTGGTAGAGATCGCAGAGGTCAAATTTTTTTTTTACTTTGACCCCTTAACATTTATTGTTTTAGGCTCAAATAAAATTATTAAGTTAGATCCATGTCCAAGAAACCTATATCTAAAATTTCAATTGTTTATACTTAAAATTGGCGGATGAGTTTGGTAGAGTTCTCAAGGTCAAATCGTTGAACTTTGACCTCTTAACAGCCAAATTTCTGGCCGAAAACCGATTCCAAAGATTTTCCCAAATCTGAGTACCCTGTATATCAAATTTCGAGCCTGTAGACTGAAAATTGACAAAGTTATTGTGTAGAGAAATGTACACAGACAGACACTTTCACACCACACACACACACATATATATATATATATATATATTATATATATATTAGGTTGACATGAAAGTTCTTGCAAAATTCTTCATTTTGATTTCGAATTAATTTTCGAATAAGTTTTCGTTATAATACCTTTAATTTATACATCATTTTAAAGAGCATTTTTCGCTCTATCTAATCGTTTAATTTACAATCGTTTTAAAACAATCACGAATTCTTTTCAGAACGTTGAATACAAGATGGAAAAAAGCAATTCGCACAATTTTCTTATTTCAATTCAAGTTAGGCCGAAAAGCTGCAGAAACAACTTGCAGTATCAACAAAGCGTTTGGCACAGGAACGACTACTGAAAGCACAACACAATGATGGTTTAAGGAATTTTGTGGCGGTGACAAGAGTCTTAAAGATGAGCATAATGGTCGGCCATCGACTGTTGACAATGATCAATTAAGAGCCTTTGTTAAAGCCAATCCACGCACAACTGTTCAAGAACTTGCTTCTGAATTAGACGTAACGTATACAACGATTTCCAGCCACTTGAGAGAGATTGGAAAGACAAAAAAAAACTTGATAAACGGGTGCCTTATGAACTGAACAACAACAAAAAGAAACAGTTATGAAGTGTTATTTTCTTTTTTTTTTTTTTTACGCAGCAAGAACGACCCATTTCTGGATCGGTGGATTAATCAACTGCTAAGCAATTCATTCATGGTAACATCACTTGTTTAAGAAGCTCAACATTTGGGGTGGAGCATAACCATATAAAGAAAGTTTTAGACAAGATAAAGTAGATATTGATATATATTAGCGATGGGACGATTCCAATATTTTTCCCAATTCCGATACAATTACTGATTCCATACTAAATTACCGATTTCGATTCTTTATAAATCTCTAACTTTTTAACTATAAAGTTGTTATCCCTTCCCCTGATTACCGTAAAAAAACATGTTAAATGTGCAGATATTTTCGCAAACGAAAAAATACACTTTTGTGGGGAAGGATCTATAGATTTTAGTTTTACTGGTAGTTTAAAAGCAATAAAGATGTATTATCTTTATCATTAGCACCATCAACAGTGGAAGGATTTTGTTTTAAACAAAATCTAATAAAAAAAGACAAAAGAATTATTTGTGGTATCGGAAAATAAGCACATTTTTTTCTGATTCTAATACCGATTTCAATACACCGAAAAGTTTTGATTTTTTTTCAATTCCCGATTCCAATTAATCGTCCCAACACTAGTATATATGATTTTTTTTGTTTTGGAATAACAAGCTCAACATGTGAAGTGGGGCATAACCATGTAAAGAAATTTATAGACAAGATAAACTAAATATGGGTATATATGAATTTGTTAGTTTAATAGGGACGAAATATCATAGGAAGGAGGGGCTATGTTTTTTATACCTAAGCATTTCAAAGCTCTATGCTTCTCATCAGAAGAAGAAAAGGGGCTAGGTTATAAATATAGGGAAATATGACGTTTAGCTTATGATACATTAGGAATGAAATGTTAGAATGTAAAAATTAAGATTAAAATGAAACAGGAGATTAATATAAAAAATACTTATATTATCTTACAAAAGAGAATCATCTATACAGCAACACAACATACCCAGAAGAATGGTGAATAAGTAAATTCCACCTGCTAATATTATCAGCAAAAGCTACATCCGAATCCAGCGATATGGATTAATCAACTGGCCTGTTCATTTGTTTACAACGAAACATTTCATGCCAGCAGCACTTATTTTGGAAACACCATAACCCTTTTTTCAGATTCGTAAGTCAAAGTTGAACTTTCTTAAATTTTTTTTCAGTCGACTGCCATCTTCTGAGGGTGGATATTTGAAAGCAACAGCAACTCTAAATTCCTGACCGACTTTCCATGTGACTAGTTTTAAAGTATTTTTAATTAAACTGAACATCGCTTGATTCACAATTCATAACAAAGTAATAATGATCATGATGATTTTCAACAATAATCTTGTTCGATGCAAATAAAATAGATCTGTATAAGAAACAAATAATTCTATCTAATATTAATATCCGAAAATGTAAATATTTTAAACGTTGTGTGTTGTTTTTAAATGAAAATTTGTACAAAGAAATTATGTTTTACTTTTATGTAAGGGTTTTCAAATATATTTTAACAAAGTAAAAGAACTTAAAATTGAAATTTATATATATATATATATATATATATATATATATATATATATATATAATCATCCATAGACAGACGCTTTGCTGTATCACAACTCTACAGTATGGCTAGACAAGTAGGTGCTTCAAGTCAACATTGAAACTCGATGGTCGATCTGACACTTGGCACTTCTAAACCATATGCTATTTTTCAGTATCTGCTGAATGCAAGCATAAATTGAATGTAAACATTATCAAATGCCAGAGAGCTCGAATTGGATCTACACACTGATGCTGCCCAGAAAATTTAAAGAACCCATGAAACTCCTGCTCTAACCCTTGAACTTTAATTTTAACATTGTTCAGCACGATCTCAGATTTGAATAACAATATAAAACATGAACAGGATAAATTTCGATTATTCTACAAACTACTATTCTCGTCTTGGTTGTTATTCTTACAACGTCTCGGCCGATGTAATCTCCGACCTCAGAACAGTAATCTTAACTATCTAAATAATCCAAATTATCAAATCCTCATCTCAAAAGTTCAGAAACGTCACCAGGTAAATTTTTTAAACAAACAGTGAAAGTTTCAAATCAAATAATTGTCACTAATTTGTAAAAAGTGTGTAGAAAAATGAAACCGTAATATAAGTTAAATATTGAATATTTAATTTAGATTCACAACTTGTATTTAAATGTTTTTACTCATATCCTCATGAAGGCAAAGTTAGTCATAAAGGTTGTGTTTTAATGTGGAGATATTCAGCTTCTCAAAAAGATGGGATAAAACTAATTGCCCCTTTGAAGAATTTCTACTCCTCTAACTAAAAACAGAACAGATTCTACAGTTTGATCCTAACCAAAAAGTAATAGTAATTCTGGAGCTGTGATAATTTGGTTTAAAAATACATGCGATATAATGTATGCCTAAACACAAAACCAAATCACCAAAAATCATTTCTATATTCGTTGTTTTAATATTATTAAAGCGTTTTTGATCAAAATGACAGTTTTTCAATCAATTTAGATTTGATCAGTTGAATAGCATAATATCATTTAGCATATAAGTAACTATACAACTTTAAACTATGCAGATCCAAGCCAAAAAAATCTTCAGTTCTTGTAGAACCAGTTTAGAAATCAACCAGAACAAGAAAAGCCAGAGTCAAAGGTCAAACAACGGAGAAAAAGAAAGAGAAAGGACGGGAAAAATGACAAACCCTAAAAGTCTTGATATTTACCAAATTAGACCTTTTTCCGTTTCTACACAAGTAAAAAAAAAAAAAATGGAATCAAGAAAAATTAATTAAATATAATGTAAGATTTCAAATAAAATTTAAAATGTGACCCCACCCCATTTTATTAATGACTCACTGAATAAAAGAGGATCAAATGAACCTGGTAATTGAGAACCTGATATGATGATAGAAAGATGGAGAGGTTCCATTTGGTTGTAAAAATGTCAATTTCACCTCTCCATTATCTGGCTATTTTTCAAGGACACATCCTAACCACCAATTCCTCTCATGAAATGCTGTTACAAATCCGTTAATGTCTTCGAACTCCATATTGTTTAGTTTTGTGATTCGAACTATCCTTCCTTTATTTTACCTTGACACTGTTTTTACTTCCACTCTGAGACAGGAATGAAAGTATGTAATTTCTGTGTTCCCATAATCGTGGAAGAATTGTTAAATCTGTTTTCTAAGATGTTTGCTTCCTTTGTCCATTCTGTAGTTGAGGAATATAAGAAATGTATTCCAGAAATATTTTTTCTTGCATAAAAATACAGCTGTCTTGGCGTCATGATTTCTTCATTATAGGGTCGCTGTAGGTTAGTTTTTTCTGCTAACCGTTTAAAGGTGCCATCTAACCCATCATCACGTGGTCCTTTCCCATGAGGAATAGCAAAACGTGCCACTCTGCATCAATACCAAAATCAGATTTATGGTTGCAAAATGTATAAAGTTTTTAAAAATTTTATAGTGTGAAACAGCACCATCAGAGAAATAAATCAATTTTTGGACATCAAAATCAAGAATTTCTTTTAATTTTTCTATAAACTCTCTTTGAAACAAATGGACAACTACTGTGCCATGCTTGTCACAATCAGATATTATTACAAAATTAATATGTTCAAGGTCAATTCTATTTTTATAGTAGCAGATGAATGGTGCAATGTAGCTTGATCATTATTCCAGTGGAATTCTTGAACTGCATCTTGCAAAATAAATCAGTAATTCTCAGAAAAATCTGCTATTGCTAAGACTTCACTAAGCCTCAATGAACCTTTTCTATCAGAACAAAATTTGGATTGTGCTTTGCCAATGAAATTATGCTTATTCAATGTTTGAAGGCCTACATGAAAAGTTTCAATGAATTCTTCTGTAGATTGTGATAGTTTGTAGAATGGTTATATCAGTTGATAACCACTGTTTATATACAAAATCATCAACTGAATTTTTGTTAAAAATTCTCCCATATACAAAATAAAATCATCCATCAGTTTGTTGCAAGCTGAGCATTCACCCAAGTAGAAATTTATCAATGCTTCATTGCATGTAACAGCAAGTATCCATTGGTGGTAATTGATAACTTTCTCCTTCAGTCAGTTTAGCAAGATGAGATCCTGCAATCATCAATTTCATATTCTGATGGATTGTGCAGATGCAGACAATATGGGTCCCAGCACCACTTTAGCAGGTGGTGCTGTGACCCATATTGGTCTAAGCTCAGCGAATTTAGAGAAGCTTATTTTCTTTTGGTTCTTTGATTTGAATAATTCAAATGGCTTTTTCAAGTTACAGAGAACCAGATATTTTTGTTCCTGAACCCATTTCCCATCCTTTAAGAGTTTTGTAATCATTTTTTCCAGGCATCATTTTACTAACTTCTTAACTTTTCTAAAACTGTTTCACTTTATTAATTGTATCTTGTGGGAATCTAGTTTTTCATGTATTCGGCAAAGCTAAAATTCCTTCCTCATTCAAAAGTTTTTTTTTTTTTTTTTGTTTTTTTTTGCTTGTTTCGCCATGTATATTTTAGTGTCAGATTCTGTTTGTATTTTACTTAGACTCCAGCGTTTTGGAAGTATGGTCAAAATTGGGAATTTTTTGTGATCTCTTTTCACTTGCAGCAAACGTATCTTTCAACTGATCAATAATTTCTCATTCAAAGTTTTGTTGTTCTACACTAGTCAATTCCTCATGAGAAATGTTCGATGAAATTATACCAATTCTATCAGATATTGCTCCTGTAATTTTTTCGATTTTTGCTTCTCGTAAATGGTATGCTTCCCAAGTTTTCGTCGCTTTACTAGCGATTCTCTAATAATCGAAAGTGACTCATTCAGTAACTGTAACTCAGTTTCACTATCAACAAAAATGTGTGAAGATTCGGCTTTAGCTAGTTGTGGCTGATCTTCATCTATTGTTGAAAAAACAGCATCAAAAGATTCCGCTGATGTAATTTTTTTCGACGTTGTGTGCAAATCTTCTTACCAGGAATCAATTTCAATTGTCTATTCTTATCAATTTCAATTGTCTATTCTTATCAATTTCAATTGTCTATTCTTATATTTCTGTAATATTTTCTTTAAACTTTGTTTGACATTCTTCTTATGAATTTTAAAGGGATTGCAGTATACATTTTCAAGACTATTCTTACTGACTGAATCCATTTAGATGGAACACTTGAAAAAGTATTATATCTAAGAAAGAATAATTATTAAATCTTAATCCAAAGATATAAGTCTGAAAAAAAAAATATATATATATATAAATCTGATAAAAATAAGTTCATAATATTGACTCTAACATGATAGGACAGTAAACATTCGCTGAAATAGACATATCACTCTTGGAATTGTATGTTCTACAAGATTGCAACAAAATATTTGAAATATCTCTCATTTGAACGTCTGACAGTATTAATAAAAAAAATATAGAATACCACTTTTGTTTAGGAGAGAGAATTTTGTTGAAGACTTATTTAAAACTAAATAAATAGTAATAATACGTAGTAGTAATAGTGGTAGTATTTTTATATAGTAAAAATGTCTACTTAAATTCTACATTTACATGAAAATATAACTTACATTTTTGGTTGTGACTGGCAAAATTTAAATCTTGTAGTCTGTATTGAAACAGATAAGACACAAATACAAACTCAACTGGCAAAACGGTTTCAATAATATTAATTCTTTATAATCTTTTACTGCTTTTTTATTTTTACCCCCCCCCCCCGCTATATATTTAGAACTTGTTTTACAATCAGTAAACAAGCAGCAGTCCTCACCGGTAAACAGACAGTGGCTTCAAAAATCAAAGAAACCTTGTCACCAGAGCATATCTTGCTTAGAAGTGAGATAAGTTTCACTCATTCCACTAATTTATTGAAAAACCAAAGTATTTTTAATACCTTTTAGCACTTTCTTGTCAGATTTGTCAATGCTGAAGGATTCAGAAATCAAAAGGTTATGTTTTATGGTTGTGTTTTTGTTTGTTTTTTCACACAGCTAAAATAAATCCACATAATTTTTTTATATTATTAGGTTTTACTTTTACTGGTAGCTTACAAATAAATATTATTCATTTTATCTTATAGTTCCAGCAATGGAAAAATATTCTGATTCTCATACAAAAAGTCCTGATTTTCCAGATTCAGATTAACTGTCCCAACACTAATTATATCACTTTTTTTTTCCATAACAAAATTTGTGTTGCATTAAAAAAAGAAAAAAAAAAAAAAAAAAAAAAAAAAAAAATAGAAAATTCAGTTTTATCAACAGAATTTGTTTTTTATTGATTTATGACCATGGTTTTTATGTAAATATTGATCAGCATTAAAATAGCTTTACAAATATACCAAACCTGACCATATTGTGAAATATCAAAATGATTTTATATGAAGTAGCAGGTACTACATGCCGCCATTTTGAATTTTGCCCACTTCTATAAAACGTTTGTAGGCACAGTTCTAGTGGAATGCCCCTCATGAAATTTGGAATATATACTGTCATAAGATAGACAAATATTTTCAATTTTTTTTTTAAATTAAAACGTTTTTAGAAATAATTCAGGTAAAAAGGTCAAGGTCAACTTTTTTATTTAACCTTGAAAAAAATATCCCTAGATAAACTTGCAGATCTATCCAAGTACTTTAGAATGTTATATGAATGAATTTTGTACGCCCATAAAGAACAGAGATATTGTCTTTTAAAGTGGGTCATTTCTTCATAAAATTCACATTTTTGTAAAAAAGTTATATCTCAGAAACCCTTTGACCTTGCGGTGTGTAACAGGTGCCATTCAATTCCTTTAGTGGAGATCTATAAATGTAGCAAATTTGAAAAAAAAATCCGTGTCAGACATGGTGTCTTGTTGATCTGACATGGAAAAACAAAAATGGAGAAATAGCAACTATAGCAGTTTATAGCATCCTTACTTCCAGTTTAGTTTGTTTCTAGTGTTGGGTGGGTTAGAGTTAGGGTTTGAGTTAGGGTTAGAAATGAGATGTACAAATATACTTGTAAAAGATGTTGAATTTTAATATCTGAATAGAGGGGCAGAAGGAGGGAAAAAAAAGGAATGCTAAAATGACGGAAAAGCAGTCACTTCATTTTTTTTTTTTTTTTTACACACAGTGATCACCACTTATCAAGGCCCGGAAGCCACTCAGGGATAAGGGTTATTGCAAGTACATTACGTTAGTGTGGAGATTTGATGAAGTGTTTACTTAAGGGGGTGGTTCATTAGGAATTTGTTAACATTGAACTTGAAGACATCCAAGTTGTAGTCCGGTGGGAAGCAGGCAGACGAAACAGAGTTCCACAGGCGTGCAGTTCTAAGAAAGAAGCTTTGTTCATGGAATCCACGTTTTGATTTAGGCACAGATAAAGAGTGGGGGAAACTTTTGACAGTGGATTCAGCTAGACGGGTGTTTTTCGTGAAAGATTGGCGAGAGGGGACCAGAGATTGGAGTTCAGATGAGCACCTGCCATGGAAATAACGATAAAACAAGGATAGGCTTGCAACGTCTCTTCTGTGGGAGAGAGGTTGCAGGGTAGAGAAAAGGGCATCCCCACTAAGCCACGAAGTCTATTTTGTACTCTGTCAAGGCAGGATAGGCTGTTTTTAGCAGCTCCTGCCCAGATATGGCAACAGTATTCCATCCTTGGACGTACTTGGCTTTTATATAGATAGAGAATATTTTCATTTATGTATATATTCAACTCAACCTTACATTTCCTATGTTTCTGAGAAAGACTATGATACAGAGATGGATATTAGAATATTGCGTTGCACGTTGGTACAAGAGATGACGTGCTTATAGATATGCGATTAGTTATATGTTCTTTTATGTGCTAAAAGGTCTAATAATTCTTCCTATATAGAAGCTATTGTACTTGGCATATTTTTAGATTGTAAGCTATACAAGGGAACTGACACAACCCTGCGTTAGAAATTGAGTAATTTGTCATGTGATCAGGTTCTAAAGCGTGACTTATTTAGGGGAGTTGAGCCGGATATTTCCAATGACTAAATAACATCAAAAATTACTCTAGTTTAGCATGGTTGGTTTCATCGAATCAAAATTGGTCATTCCATCTTCTGGCGTTAAATCCCACTCTGAATTGTGACATAAATAAAAATTAACTCAGTTTGGAAGGAATTCACCTTCATTAACCGAGGACAGAAAAGATGAAATGTAGTATCAGAACAGATACTGCACTTTTCTCCTGATCAGTGCCTTTCACACGACGCATGTTGTGCTCCTGAACAGGAAGGACAACTCATGTTAGAAACTAAGGAGGAGGGAAAGTGTTTGGGGAACTCAAGGAAAAACATGTACGTGTGACATGACATGTGGATTAAAACAACTTTTTTCAAAAGATGCACAAGTGAAGAACAGCGAACTCTCCGCCTCCGCCTCCTCCTTTTACACCAGCTTACATTGAGATAAACAATCTATTCTCGGTCAGTGAAGTAGAAATCCTTCTAGATTGAGAACAATTTATTTAAATAATACAATTCATATACATTGGATTTTTTAAGAAATCAAAATATGAATAAAAAGAACAAGTTATAGTGATATTTATTCTTTTAAGTTAAATCATTATTTTCTATTTTCCCTCGGCAACGCCTGGAAACAGGTACTGCTAGTTACATACATATATATTAGAGTGATGAGAGTAATGAAATATGGGTAACGAGATGAGAAAAAGATGAGCAAAATCCAGAAATTTAAGCTTTAACTCTTTAAGTTGAAATCCTCAGCTATAACTTTTCAGAAATTTTTTTTAATGTAAGAATTATGAGAAAATTCTAATCAGAAAAAGAGACATCCTTTGCATGAATCAAATCTTTATGTTAAAGACAACACCAATATAATCAAACAAATAATATTAACCAATATAATCAAACAAACAAATAATATTAACCAATATAATCAAACAAATAATATTAACCAATATAATCAAACAAATAATAATATTAACCAATATAATCAAACAAATAATAATATTAACCAATATAATCAAACAAACAAATAATATTAACCAATATAATCAAACAAACAAATAATATTAACCAATATAATCAAACAAATAATAATATTAACCAATATAATCAAACAAATAATAATATTAACCAATATAATCAATAATATTAACCAATATAATCAAACAAACAAATAATATTAACCAATATAATAAAAAAAATAATAATATTAACCAATATAATCAAACAAATAATAATATTAACCAATATAATCAAACGAACATAAACCTTGGACATTTAGCTTCTATTAACTTGCCTCTCCACGAGGGCCAATTTATAAACAGTCAGTTTCGGATCAAAATCAATTACATGACTGAAAATATCTAAATTGAAAATGTTTAAATTTTAGGCTTAGGAGTTTTAAGTAGTTGAAATTCAGATAATCTTGGTTTATTGATGTCCAATGACTATGAATAAAAATTCAATGTAAATCTGAAATATTTGAATGTTCACATGAGAAACTGTACCCATATTTTGCCTCTTTATAAGTTTTTAAAATACTCCAAAGTAACTGAAATTTTAGAAATAATTATTAATGTTTAATACCTATGCTTTAATATATATAAATGGACAGTCGAATTCCAACGTACGAAGTTCAAGCAACTACGTTGTTCGAAATCTACACAGATGATTTGTTTATAGTGGTGAAAGCTTGTGCAGAAGCATCCACACTTTTTGGAACAACTGATAAACTCTGTTGGTGCAAATGATCCCAGTAGACGGTAGACTGCAGGTTTTAAATTAGAGTATTTCTTCTCCTTTGTGCAGGTCTTAACAAAGACCGAGATTTTAAACACGCCCTCAAATACCAAACTTGGAATTTTTATATCCCAGTGCAATACATACAGTGCCTCGTTTCCCAAATAGTCACCCATCTGGTACTGGCTAGATACATCGTTGCTTAACTTCGGTGATCTCCCAAGAACCAGTGTGGTAACATGATTTATGCTGTCTCTCTCTCTCTGTATATATATATGGTACTTGTGCATAATTTAAACCAGACGTAACTCAGCGTGTTGAATAGCAGGGGGTTCATATTGGAAGAGGTATGACGCTGAGTTCATATTAAAAGAGATATGAGGGGGACATTCGTATTGACGGCGAGAACATATATATAACAATGATGAGGGGGGGAGACATTTATAAATATTACAGTTCTGTGATGTTTCTTCTTAACACATATAGCGAGGGTGATAAGGACACATATTCTTGTAAGAGTTACGCAATGTTCATAATAAGATTTTTCACACATTACCTTTTGATTTGTGGAATGATGACACGAAGACAACAGTTACAAAAATCGATAGTGATTCTTTATTTCATTGGACCGGTCGAATGATGATGACGTCAGGAATTCACATTTGTTTTAGATGGTTAAACTTCTACCCCTTCGCCTCTAAGGGGACCCTCCTCTGACCATGTCAGGTCTTTCCGCCCGACTCTGCTGATTGCTCGAACTCGTCTGCCCGAATCTGATTACTTCTAGCTCCTTTATTGAGAATTCTTTTTTTGCTATGACATCAGATGTGTGGTTCCAAAATGTGACCAACTCACGTGGCTAAGCACACATTTGTCTAAAACACTTCTGCAAACAAAGAATTCTCACCTGACCTATTTTTTAAACTAACCTATTTTTTTTACAATATATTTTTAATTTGTATTGTTCATTCTTTTTAGCCGATATTTTTAATTCAGTTTTCATAAAAGAACGAACAATCAATTCTTTTTACGATATAAACAATATCTAACTATTTCTAATAGAATTTAACAATCAATTCTTTTTACAATACAAACAATATCGAACTATTTCTAATAGAATTTAACAATCAATTCTTTTTACAATACAAACAATATCGAACTATTTCCAATAGGATTTAACAATAGGTAAATTCAAACATTCCAATTTCTGAACCTTGCTTACAAGGTTCGAGTCTCAGCTTATCCTAATCTCATTTTCACTTATCTAATGTTATTCTTATTTACAGTCTTTCCTGTAACAAGCGTCCGACCGGCTTTACTCAGAACATGACGTCATGCGCTCGAGTTTCATTGTAATGTGACGTAAGACGTCGATCAGCCAATCAATGCACTGTAAAGTAGCAGACGAACTTTTCGAAACAAAAATTGGAAAGAAATAAAAATCATTACATTTATTAAGCAACACACACCTGAAACAGCCCTTTTCTGAAAACTGTGTAAAAAGCGGTCTCATATTGTCAAGAAAGAAAATTAATTGCTTAAAAAAAACAAAAAAAACGCGTTTCCTGTGCGAGAATTGCACCATCACCAAAAGATCTGAGAAGAATAGATGTGGGGATGTGGGTGGAGATGCACGCGCAATTCACCCCCAACATCCCCATGTTAAAAACGACTTTCGGAATAAACACTCCTCCACGTCTCCATGTTAAGAACGGCTTTCGGAATAGACGCCCCTCCTCAACTTCCTCATGTTAAGAACCACCATTACCAAAAAAAAAAACATAATTATATAATGTTTTTCTTGAAAAAAAAAAAAAAGTTTCTTTAATTGTTACACAAAAACTTTAAAAAAAAAAAAAAAAAAAAAAAAAAAGCTGCTTTTCTGTTTTGTTTTAAACTTTTTCGTTGGTCAAAAAAATACGAACAAATTACAGTAAAAAAAAAATTATATTACAAAAAATAAAACAAAAATCTTGTTACGGTAGGTTGTTGTTTCTTGATTTATTTTTTCTTTATTTCTTCTGTTAAAATTATTATGTTCACATGTTTCCTTCATTTTTTTTTTAGCAGCGTTTGTTATGCTTTTATAATCGGCGAAGCTCGGCGGTTAACGTCCTGTTACGAGCAACGCTGATCGGCGTTGACTTACGTCTGGTTTAAATTATACACAAGTACAACACACGCATATATGGTGTTCCAGAAAACTTGGACAAATTTGAAGACCTTATATCTACTGAACTATTTATGTTAAATGAAAGTGAGATGATTTTAAAGCTAAATATATGAAGTGCAACTTTACTATTAATGATTTTAGGCATGATTTTTATATCCTTAATAGTTTTGGAGATATTTTATGTCCAAATATGTTCACGACTTGTGGAACACACACACACACACGTGTGTGTGTGTGTGTGTGTGTGTGTGTGTGTGTGTGTGTGTGTGTGTGTGTGTGTGTGTGTGTGTGCACGCACGCAATAATCAAAACTAGAATAGCTGCATACTTCTAGGATGTGTTGAGTACGATAAGCATATAACGGTTGGCCGTGCACATAAGCCTCAATGGAACGCTTTCCTTTAAAAGGAAAACACCAATTGTGTGGTAAGGGGAGAAAGGAAAAATTTTACTAATCGCATCATTTTCCCTCGTTAAGCAACGCATGCCATTAAGTGACGGCCCACTAAGTAGGTGGGTTAAGGTTAGGGTTGGGCAGGATTGTTAAGCAATGTGTTGAAAAGAGATCGACAGGTTTCGGCTGAATTTCCTTTGTGCGTTATTTACAATATACAAAAAGAGAGAAAAAGAAAGCGAAAAATTTGCTAAAATAAAGAATAAATGAGAGAAAAGATTATGAGAACAGACTTTATTGGCTCATTTTGAAGTTTGGAGATATTATCGAGAGTGACCTGTTCACTCAACAATCACATGACATATCAATCTTATGGATGAGGATAAGAAATGGTGACTTTGTATTACAATCCACAGTAATGTAAAATGTTTACTCGGTTCGAAAACTAAATAATATAGCTACCATGTGGAGAAAGTGGCTTACCGTTAAAGAGGCTGCGCGTTTGTGCCTGCAGAGCACAAACTAAGAATCAAGATGGCGCCCGCATGCATTTATGTGGAAAAAAGTCTCGTGGAATCTCGGAGAATCTCGTACCCTGATTCCATAAATAACGAGGAAAGAAAAGCAGGAAAAAGGACGATTTTGAGTCACGAAAACGAACGGATGTGTGTAAAAGAAGAGGTAGAAGTAAAGAGTGTGGTGAACGAAACAAACCACGACTCGGTTGAAAGTAGAGTTGTAACGAACACAAGCTATTTCGGCATGACGTCAGGATTTGACCCCAAGCTAATTCCCCTGTTTGATGGCAGTAGCACTGATCACTCAGTGCAGGAATGGGTGGAAAAATCAGAATTAATATGTCAGCTCAGTGGGGTGAAGCGTATAGAATGCGTGGTCCCAATGCGCCTCACTGGGGGAGCATATGCAGTATACCAGCAGTTGGCTGATGAGGAAAAAACAGATTTTGCCTGCATCAAGCGCTCCCTTTTTACAGCATTTGCATTAGATCCAATTACTGCATGGAAGGAATTCATGGCCCGAAAATTACATCCCGGGGAAACGGTGGATGTGTATCTGGCTGAGCTAAAAGAGCTATCGGTCCATTTTGGAGGGATGTCAGACAAAGGCTTGGTGTGCGCCTTTGTTGCAGGATTACCTAAGAGTGTGGAAGATCTGCTCCGTGCCTCATCACAAGTGGACGAGATGGACATATCGGAAGTATTGGCACGGGCACGAGCAATACTAAAGAAAAGCCCTAACACTATAGACCAAGTGGCAGCTGTACAACCACCACAGGTTGGATTGCAGGACCTGGGCACAGCTACAACCTGCTATAAGTGTGGAGGACCCAACCATTTGGCCCGTGATTGTCTTTCGTCACGTCAACCAACTCGGAAACTTGACAGGCCGCAGTGCTACAAGTGCAAAAAACGCGGACACCTGGCCCGCACCTGTCCGCGAAACGGGCAAGAGGAAGAAGCTACAGCGCCAGTCTTCTCCCCAGATAGTCATTGAGCAGGGCGCTACCCACTGTAAGCATACACATTAATGGAAGCGAGCGCCTCGCGCTTGTGGACATTGGGTGCACCCAGACTCTCGTAAGCAAGATATGCTGTGCCACTTGGAAAGCAGAGAGAATTCCGGTACTAACTGTAGGCGGAGGTTCACTAGCCTCTTGTGGGGTGAGCATTATCCGCGCAAGCATCAACGACGGGCCTGCAGTAGCCGCGCGAGCCCTGGTTGTGGAGGGAGAGCTTCTCGGGTATGACCTACTCTTGGATATGGACTTGATTACACAACTGGGTGGAATTACCGTGGACAGAACCGGCAAGGTACAGTTCTCCCGATGTGAGGAACATGTTTGTGCTGCCATAACTCTCGACGAGCCTGACTTTTATGCAGAGTATGATAGAAACACCAATGCATGGACGGCGTCTTGGAAGTGGTCAAACGATCAGCCACCAATATCCTTGCGAAACCGATTATCGGAATATCCCCCACCCATGTGGCTAAGGGAACAGTATGAAGAAAACTGCAAATGTGGATCGACAATGGCTGGCTTCTTCCATACCCAGAGGATGAGCTTGGCCCCCCGCAAGGGCTGATTCCCTTGATGGCCGTCGTACAAGAGACCAAACAAAAGGTCCGCCCCGTCCTAGACTACCGTGAGCTCAATGAGCATGTCGACCCATATACAGCAAGGGCTGATGTGTGTGCACTCAAATTAAGGGAGTGGCGACAGCAGGGATCGAACGTGGCAACTCTGGACCTACACAGGGCCTATCTGCAAATACGCATTGAGAAGAAATTGTGGCCATTTCAGACTGTGGAAATTAGAGGAACCTGATATTGCCTAACCAGGCTAGGGTTCGGTCTAAATGTGGCCCCAGGCATTATGACAGCAATCATGCATGCTATCCGGCAGCAAGATGAGACAGTGCAACAGGCAACATTTTCATACATCGATGATATATTCGTCAATGAGAGCCTCGTGTCAGCGCAATTGGTTAAAATGCACTTTGAGAGCTTTGGACTGACATCTCTGAGAATCTCGTACCCTGATTCCATAAATAACGAGGAAAGAAAAGCGGGAAAAGGGACGATTTTGAGTCACGAAAACGAACGGACGTGTGTAAAAGAACAAAACAAACAACAACTCGGTTGAAAGTAGAGTTGTAACGAACACATACCGAAGAACAAAAAAATGGCCGCGATGTCTTTGAAGTCTCGACAAAGGCTTCAAAATAAGAAATAAAACAGAATAGTGGTAAAAACCCATGTATTAAATGTTACCGTGACATTTATGTGGAAGGTTTCTATCGCTTTTTTGTTTTATTTCTTTTCTTTTTTTTTTAGTGATTTTCGAGACTTCAAAGATGTAAAGAAACATCGCTGCCATTTTTTCTTGTTCTTCAGTAGCATTCAATAGTACTTATTTTTCAAACCAAATAAACCTTTTACATTAAATAAAAACACGAAAAACTTATTCAGTTAGGTAGAAAAGTAACTTATCTTGCTTTTGATAACATATATTTGTTATTTATTTGTTTTTTGACAACTTTTTCATACCTCTGTGGATTGTAAAACAAACCTGAAATGGCTTGTTTCATTTAATCCTGTTTAGACTCAACTATTGTCTTTCAATCGTAAGCGTGTCCCTTTACTTCCTGAAATTTTTATGGATGGCTCCGTTCTCAATAAGAAATCGACTCTAAAACTTCTTGGTCTTTCTTTCTGGTCAAATCTTTGTTGGAGTCCATATATTAAATCTATTGCTCTTTCTGTTTCTCAGAAAATCGATTCTCTCTATTGCTGTAAACACGATCTCACACCTGACGCTATTCCCTATTTCTACGAATCTATCAAACCATGTATGGGGCATTGTTGTTATATTTGAGCTGGTGAATCTGTGTCTCATTTGAAGGTTAATGATAAACTGCAGAAACATATCTGTAATTTAATTGGCCCCACACT
Source organism: Euprymna scolopes (assembly GCF_053919585.1). Lineage (NCBI taxonomy): Eukaryota > Metazoa > Mollusca > Cephalopoda > Sepiida > Sepiolidae > Euprymna > Euprymna scolopes. Next base: position 925,156 of record NC_136493.1, read on the forward strand.
TTCTTTTTCACTACAACCTCTCTCTCTCTCTCTCTCTCTCTCTCTCTGACACACACACACACACAGACGTGATGTTGGTAGTCTCAGTCTTTTATACAAATACTATTATGGCATACGTTCTTTAGAATTGTCTGATCTATTCCATTTCTTTTGTTCCAGCTCGTTTGACTTATTGGTCTAGTTGTCTCCATTAATGTGTTGTTTTAATATCTCATTGTCATACAGCTTCCTATTCCAATAGCTTCTTTCCAAGGATTGCAAGGTTGTGGAACTCTTTTCTGCTCACTGTTTTCCTTTTACATACGGCTTTGGTCTTTTCAAGACTAAAGTCAATAGACATCTTCTGCCTTTACAATAATCAGCTTTCGTACTTCGTAGCTCCTTACATCAAGCGGTTTCATGCCTTGTCTCGAGCGATTTCCATAAAATTTTTTTTAAAAAAAAGGGAGTGCAGAGTCAGAGTCAATTTTTGCATGTTCTTTTTACAACCGACTCCATCTGATGGAGTCAGAGGTTTTATAGCACAGCTAGGGAGTCAAAGTTTAAAAGTCATAAATCTACATTTTATTTTCTTCTTAGACGCAGTAGAATGAGCTTACCTAAAGCCATACTGCTGATCAAAAAGAAGTTTAGCATTTACAGGGTGGTTAACTCGCACTAGATTTTTTAATGATTCAAAAATTTTAGCAAAGAGACGGAGAAGACTGATGGAGATGATAATTGCTCTGCTCTGTTTTTTTTTGTTGTTTTTTTTTTAATCAGAATTCTTGAACACTGGTCCCACAAAAGCAAATTTTCACTTATCAGGAAAGCAAGATTCAGCAAGGTATTTGTTATAGAGTTTGGAGAGGGCAGTGGCCAACTTAGCAGAGCATTTTTGCATTGCTATAGCAAGGATAAGATTAGGTTCACATGTTTTGGAGAGGTCAAGGTTTTTATGATATCCAGGGCATAAGAAGGAGTGATGATGTGATCAAGTGTGGCTTCTATCCATAGTGGAAAATGGTTTACGTCGTTTAAGGCAAACCACTGTAAACTAATGTAATGTATCTTGTAAACTAATCTAATGTATCTTGTAAACTTAAACCAAGTTTAAGTTTACAAGATACATTAGATAGTGGATGAATAGTTGATTATTATTCACCAGAGTATTATAGATTTTTGAGAAATCGCAAATTCCTAATTCCTGTGACTCAATAAGTTTTCTAGTTATTGTAGTATACCTACTTTTAGCTGTGGCTTTTACACTTTTACAAAAGGCTTCTTCAGGTCCTCCAAGTTCTATTGCATTGCGATTATCAATTGTAACAAAGTTTTGAATAAAATGTATATTTGAAACTAGTAGGGCTGCCCAACGTTACTCATAACGTTGGGCAGCCCTGTTAGTTTCAAATATACAGTTTATTCAACATTAACATGTTGGTAATTTTGAAACAGATTTATTCATCTTTTAAATGTGACCGTAAAGAAATGGAAAGAAAGAAAAAATCAATTTGTTTTTCACTTGCAGCTTAAAAAATAAAATAGGTCAGAAAGGAACTTTTGAACACAAATACTAAATATTTGTCTATAAAATCAGATAATATTTTGAAACAGAATTATTTGTTATATTAAAATCGAAACACTCATTGGATTAAAAACAATAACAAATAATAGTTGATCATTAAAATCTCGTTTTTGAAAACCAATATGCAAATTAGTTAAACTTGCGACTCGTATCACATATACATAAGCAATATATATATTAAAAAAATGGTGCTGTAACTCTTATATAAGTAGAATCAATTTGATAGTTGGCATTTTGACCTTGCAAAAAAAGGACCCAACTTTTATATTTACTCAGTCAGATGGTTAGTTAATCTGAAACTTTAATACTACTTCTATTAATGAAACTTTTATACTACTTCTATTAATGAAACTTTAATACTACTTCTATTAATGAAACTTTAATACTACTTCTATTCATGAAACTTTAATAATACTTCTATTCATGAAACTTTAATAATACTTCTATTAATGACAAAACGTCATTGCATTATTTTTCAAGTTTGCTTGTGTACATTTTAAAAGTCCAAAATTCTATTTTAAAAACACGAAAATAGAATATATGCTTCTTAATTTTAATGTTTTACATCCCCCCAACCTTATCAACTGGTTCAACACTACCTCCTAAGCCATCTAGAGTATCGGATAAAACTACATTCATTTGTGAAGCTCAAAATTGGGGAGTGTAGAGTCACCCATTAGTTATCATTACTCCCAGGTTCATTCCGACCCAAAGTGGTAGTACCTGTCAGGTCCCACTGTCAGACTGAATAGAAATTACCATTTACAGAGTCTCTGTTGACAAAATGTACTACACAACTACAAAGCAAATTCATCTAAAAATCATATTGTACACGTTTACACGTTAACATGTAAACTCTCGGGACCCAACATGTTGTAGACTCAGTTGCAAAGAAGACAAAGAATAAGAAAGAACTTCAACTCGCTGTTTCAGGTTTAAAGAAAGGACCTTTATGCCCCATTCTCCAGCTACAAGAGATTTTTTGTTGCGGCTGTGATGTCATCCACCTCTCTAATATGATCGTGTTCTCCAACGTGCTCGTCGGTCTGTGCCAACGTCTTTTTTATAGTTTTTTTCTTTTTCCTTACCGTGACGTCACTTTGCACACGGCTCGGCATTTGCATGCAGCCGCCATCCGCACTCTGTTACAATATGTATGGTTTCAACATTAGACAATCCAACAACAGAATCTGAAATGATCTCCCTTTGTTGACTTCCACATAAACACAACTAGACACCTGACATCAACATTTCTCTTTCTCTGTAATTGAGAAAACAAATTTATAGATGAAAATTATGAAAAAATAAATAAATAAAATGTTCGTTTTAATCAGCTTTAAGCTCCTTACGACAAACAACGAACATTGATGGAATGTACGTTTCCCATATGGAAAAGCTTTGGCTATAAAAAGATCTTACAAACATTAAATATACGATCATTAAAATTGGCACTCTACGAGTTAGACTGACATTTTATTAAGGAAACGCATCCATGTCTACATATAAACGCATGCGTGTAACAGCATACATTACTATAAGTCACATACATATCACGTTGTCGACTGCCACACATATGGATGGTAACATACATTAGACATGTAAGTATGGAAATGAAATAAATCTCCCGAGCGAATACAGATGGTTGTCTGAAATGTTAATGAAAGGAACACTGGATTAGGGATGGGGGTAATATAAAAAGAAAGAGAGGGGGGGCGAAGAAAGAGTGGGGGTAAATCGAAAGAAAAAGAGGGGGGAAAAGAAAGAGGAGGGAAAGAGGGGAAGAGAAAGAAAGAGGGGGAAGAGAAAGAAAGGGTCAGAAAAAGAGCAAAAGAAAAAAAGAAACAGAGAAAGAGAGGAAGAAAAGCAGAAAGAGAAGAGGAATAGGAGAAAGAGGGGAAAAGCAAGATGGAAGAAGAAGAGAGGGAAAAAGAAGAGAATGGGAGAAAGAGAGACTAGAGATGGGCACGAGGTGTGTCAGAAACTTCGTGAAAAATATTGAATAATTCGACTCCCCTGTCTTTCCAAGCTTATAACTACTCGAAAAATGTAATTCGAACCCTAATTTATTTTTCAATTAAAGGAGCAAGGACCAAGGTTTCATTAAAACAAAAAAATACAAACGTGTTCAAAAAAAAAAAAACAACAACAAAAAAACAAAGGTTTTAAACTTCGAACTTTACAGGTAAATTTCCAAAAAACTGTTTGTTTTTTTTTGTTGTTGTTGTTTTAAATTAGAATATATTATTTATTGATCTTTTATCTTCAATTTGTGATATATAAAACTTTGGCACATAAATTATTTACTTTTTAATAGACATTTCAAAATAGGGGGCGTGAATTAAAAAAAAAAGTTTGTCTAAAATATTATATTCGTTTATTGGAAAGAGAATAAAATTTCACATTGACCCTGAAAATATCGTAAAAATAGAATCAATAGAAAAATTTTGATAGATTTTTAAAGTTTAAAAATTGAAAGATACTGAACTCCTAAAATTCAATTAATTTCATTAGTTTTTTTTTTTTTTTGTTTTTTTAATAAAAAATAATATTTCTATTACTTTTTATACAACTTTAATAGTTCATTTTGGAAGTATAACCCATAAAGAAAATAAACAACCCACTTTTAAAAGAGAAATTACGAGTTTTTTATATTTTATTCGCAGTTTCGTGTTAGGGATGTCAAAAATTCTTACAAAAATTCTGATACACTTAGGGCACGGCTAAAAAAGAGAGAAAGAAAAGTCCAGAATAACGGTTGAGATGAGTTAAAATAGCCAAAGGAAAATGAATAAAAATTTCTATCCAGTCTGCCAATCCTCCCAAGAGTCTACCCTTAAAAGACCCCCCACCCACTTTCGTTGAAAAAGTGTCCATGACGGTTGTTAATAATAATTGTGGGTGAACAAGATTTACACCTGTAAAGGATTTCAGCCGCCGGTACAACGATGCTGCATCCAATTCTGCCACCAGCTGTTCAGTTAGAAAAAAACAGCAGAGAGAGAGAGAGAGAGAGAGAGAGAGAGAGAGAGAGAGAAAAAAAAGAAAAGAAAAAGCAAGACAAAAAATAAAAAGATGAAAAAATGTATATATGAAAAAAGGTCAAGAGCACCTGCCCTCCTTAGAAAGAATTTCTCAGGGTCTGCGGCGGTTGTGGTGGTGGTGGGGGGTTATGAAACTTAAATTCTTCATAAACAGTGCGTTCTTACCAGGCCAACAAAAATATTTAAGTGCAATATCTTCAAAAGATTGTTACGAAACATGAAAACATTATATATATAATATATATATATATCAGATGGTTCTAGGTTCAATCCTCGGCTTGGGAGAGTGCTAGTCTAGCGGCACTGATGAGTTGTAATACAACGAAACAGGACTGTATGGCTACAAATATATATAACTTTATTCGATTGGCAAAATTTTAGAATAATTATAAAGAAGTGAACCATCGCGTAAATTCAATCAACTAAAAAATGGAAAACGGGGTGAGGAAAAGAAAAAAATAATAATAATAATAATGGGGCAAGTTATATGTACAATTCAATAAAATAAATAAGTCGATTAAAAACGATCGTTAAAATACACCCAAAGCGCTTTTCGTTCAGACTAACATTTTCAAGGGTCATAAGTCTGAAAATTATTATTATTTTTTTTTTTTTTTAGAATATTTGGTAGTGATATGGAATAAGAGCGGAGAGGAGGTTAAGAGAAAAAAAAAACTGACTACCCAAATAATTCTAACTGAAGCCGGAGGTTGCTCTGCTTGCACAAAGTAGGGGGGTTAGCAATGATGGCAAGTGCTTCGAGGACAGACAGGTGGAACTTTGTGCGTCCTCGGTACAAAACAGAAAAACACTCCGGAGAGAAAACAAGACCGCACTCCTTTTTATCGACCAAGTGTTAGCCGATGGACGATTCTATCAGTTGAGATTTTCTGGTAGTAGGTTGATGATCTCGGATGAAACGGGGAACATGTTGGGCGATTCTGATCTGAAGACGCTGGGTCGTCTTGCCTATATAGACGGCACCACACCGACATTGAAATTTATAAATAACATTACTTGTTTGACAGATAGGCAAGACATCCTTACGAAATGAGGGAAAGGCGGTTTTTGTGGAAAAGGCAAAAAGTCCTCGAAGCACTTGCCATCATTGCTAACCCCTCTACTTTGTGCAAGCAGAGCAACCTCCGGCTTAAATTAGAATTATTTGGGTAGTCAGGGTTTTTTTTTCTCTTAACCTCCTCTCCGCTCTTATTCCATATCACTACCAAATATTCTAAAAAAAAAAATAATAATAATAATAATTTTCAGACTTATGACCCTTGAAAATGTTAGTCTGAACGAAAAGCGCTTTGGGTGTATTTTAACGATCGTTTTTAATCGACTTATTTATTTTATTGAATTGTACATATAACTTGCCCCATTATTTTTTTTTCTTTTCCTCGCCCCATTTTCCATTTTTTAGTTAATTGAATATATATATATATATATATATATATATATATATATATATATATATATATATATACACACACACGCACATTAGACGTTCTCTCGTCTAGTCTCTCGTCCCTCTCTTTCCAGTAAGTCGTTGAGTTATGGGTCGTTTAGTCGTTAACATCCAAGTAGGAGACAGGACAACGGAAGAAAGATTATAAGAGAAAGAAAATTAAAACTGTAAGTTGAACTTTACAATCAAAATTTATTGTTCGACTGAATACTCCAAAAAACAATTTACAAAGTCCTTATTCCGCGGAGTTTCAAAGAATGCTATTCTTGTTATTCTTCTCATCAGAGCACATGAACAAATCAGCAAATTATATTTGTAGCAATGCTAAAATTTGCTAGTTAAGGTATTAATTAAGTGAAACCGCAATTTATTGTAGTTATAGATTGCAAAATAAAAAAGTTAAATGTTGGATATATATATATATATATATATATATATATATATATATATATATATATATATATATATATATACATATAAACAAACCGCGCATAATATCAGTCGAACAATAAATTTTGATTGTAAAGTTCAACTTACAGTTTTAATTTTCTTTCTGTTTATATATATATATATATATATATATATATATATATATATATATATATATATATATATGAGAGAGAGAGAGAGAGATAATAAATGACAAAAAGTTATATTCCACATTCTATCTACATATTCTACAGAAATATATATATATATATATATGAACACGCATATTTTTTGTGTATTGATATTCATATTAAACACCCTTATTTTCTATTTATTTAAATAGAAAATGCAACATTGTTATATATGGGTCGCGGAATTGCATTCACTAGCAAAAGATCTAGCTAATTTGCATATTCTTTTAAGCATTTATTTAATTCCCTATTAGTTTTTTTTTTGGGGGGGGGTTCTTATCTGATGATCATCTTTAGTTAACTATTACGTGTAATTATATTCATGCAGATATTCTACATGATTTATACTTGCGTAAAAAGGTTATAGTAAACACAAGTCTTTCTGCATATTTATTTATGCGTATATATATTAATATGGAAGTTTGAGAAGCCGAATCAGCAAAGGGAAAAGAAGAGGAGGGAAAACAAACAAACAAATAGACGAGTATCTTCGAAAGAAGTGTCTAATTATTTATTCGTCCATCACTCTTCTACTCACTATATAATATTCAGCAAACTAAGTTGCTGGCAAGTCCGGAGTACATAAAGTCCGTTGATGGTATGGAACTTTGATTAATTTCGGAAGAAAATACCTACTTTTTTCAAAAAGAAAAGAGTATTATCCAAGGATAATTTCACCACCTTGAATAATATTCCTAATAGTACTCAGTAGATAATGGAGAAAGTTCACAGAAGTTCTAGTCTGGAGAGCAATCACATATTAAAAAATAAATTAAAACTAAGATAACCCCGTTTAATTATTGAAGAAGAAAAAATGTATAAGATAATACATTGAGACAATGAACCAAACAAGAAAAATATATAAAATCACAGAAATAAACCTGCAGTGTCTGGCGGAGAGACAGAGGTAAAAGGAAGGAAAAAAAGGAAAGACACAAAAAAGGAAAGGGAGTGAGGAAGTGAGAGAGAGGAGGAGGAGGAGGATGCGGTCACAGTAGCTCCGATCGTTAAAACTGCATTCTTGTGCCATATATCTATACATTTTGTCAGTGACGTGCAGAGAACATTTTCAAGGCAGGTGCTTAAGTGGGGAAAAAAAACGGTGTCTCGAGGGGGCACAAGCCTATAATACATTATTCTGAAATGGGCATTTTTAAAAAAGCAATAAAAAGGGACAGGTGCTTGGGCACCCCTTGCAAGCCCCTCCGCACGTCCCTGCATTTTTGTAAGTGTCAAACTATGAATTGAATTCTACTGTGATGCTTGAACTTTGTTTTACTAGCCTGGGTGGCCGGCGTTGCCCGGGTGTTTGGAGGTATGAGCTGAGCAAAAAAAAAAAAAAAAGTGGTAGTAGGCAGGCAGGCCCGAACTCGTACCGCGAAGGAGGAAAAGAATGTTAAAAAAAAAAAAAAAAAAAGAATGTGATGTCTTTGCCGTTGCGTCCATTGTTAAACTGGAAGTGGCGAAGGTCTAAATTTAAATTAAAGCTAGTCAATCAAAAAGAGGGGATGACTTTAGAAAATATCGGCGAAAAAACCGACCCCCTCCTTGTAGAAAAGTGCCTAGTTGAAGGAGAAGGAATTAATGTTCTTAGCCAATTTTTCGATATTTGTCGTCCGAAGGGTGGGCTTCAAAACGATACAGATCTCATGAAAATCCGTCGGAAGTTTTAGGCAGACATACATACATTTAAACAGACAGGTGAGATTTATATTATAGAAGATGACTTCACGAGTTGACATCGCGTGCGTGTGTGAAAATAGAGAGAATAAGATATTGGAAGATGTAGACAAGAAATAAATGATAAAATCAGTTATGGTTGTTATACAAAAAGAAGACGTACATTAATAGGTTATCTCCCTTGTGTATATTACTTGTACTGATTGAAAAAGAACAAACAACATGCCTGGGGGCCGTCAAGGGCCAAACCGACCGAAACATTGCACAAATAACACTCGATAACAATAGACCAACCAATAGAAGTAATATAAACACTCAATCCTCATCTAAAAAATTCAGAACCTTAATACCTCCCTTGTCTTCTAAAATCTCTTCCTTTGATTGGGCAAGACAATATTTAAGTCTCAACTTAAAGATCTGTGAGCGTGTTAATATTTAACAGAGCCCTTTTGGCGGCTATATAAAAATACCGAGCCGTGAGCAAAATGACATCACGGTAGGAAAAAGAAAAATACTGTAAAAAGGAGAGAGAGAGAGAGAGAGAGAGAGAGAGAGAGAGAGAGAGAGAGAGAGAGAGAGAGAGAGAGCACGTTAGAGAAGAATATCGTGTTAAAGGCGTGGGTGACGTCACAGCCGAGAAGTAAGAGAATGAGAAAATAAATGTCATTGTTACAAAAAAAAAAAATTACTTGGCTTATGTTCCTTGCAATATAATTTGCTACAGCATGTTGGGTGTGTGTGTGTAAACGCGTACAATGTTACGAATAGAGTGAATAAGATATCGAAAAATGTAGACAGTAGATGAAAAAGCAAAAGTGGGAAGAGGGTGAAATAGGACGAAAGAGAGAAAGAGATAGGATGCGCAAGAAAGGGGCTGAAAGGAGCCAAAATTCAAAAGAGAGCAGATACAAGTTTTATCCAACAAGAGGGCCGCCCTCTTCTGCCCTCAACCCATACAGAAATAATTCATCGAAATGAGAAGGCCAAACAAATATTCAGTTTTGTTAAGCAAATATTTTTTTAATTCAAACATTTCGTTTTCCTATTCTTTTGGCTTCTCATCTCTTATTTTATTCTGTGTTTCATTAACGACCACCATTGTGTTTCCTCGACCAACTGACCCGAATCCCAATAAAAATAAATTAGCCAGAAACATGATATTACTTTTAAAATCAAACAAATTGTTGGACACTCAGCAATAAAATATGAAAAAAAAAAAAAAAATGAATAAAAAATGTTTAAAAAAATGTAAAAAGATATTTAATCTTTATATGAATTGCATTCGATGCTCCACAAAATATACAAACGATGTATTGTTAACATTTTATGTTGTAGTTTTTGTCTACTTGATAAAATTAGTTATATCTGTTATAAAAAAGGTGTTATCTTTTTTTATTCAAAAATCTTCATTTGATCAAGACAATATTTAACCCTTAATAAAAATCTGAGCTTCAGAGCCTCATTTAAGAGTCACCATGGGAGAACCAATCGGCATCCTGTGAATGTTGGCCTTTCATATTTATGGTAATAGAATACAACAAACCAAATACAGGTAAATAAATATTACTCGTATTTATGTAACAGAATTCCGATGGTAAACGTAAAAAAAAAAAAAAAAAAATATTCATATTATTTGGATTCATCGGACTACTGTTCTTATCTTTAGTGTCATCTTCACAACGCTTCGATCGATGTAACCTCCGACCTTCTTCAAGTGTATCTTGTCAAACTCGAGAATCCGGACAGAATTTCGAATGGGATTCTTTATTTACTTCACAGGGACAGCATGCTCTTGTTCCGCCAGCCATGTTGCTGGAAAGTGTTGCAGTGCTTCACCATCTGCCTATCAGAAATTCAGACCAGATTTTGTCAGAGTTTACTCTATTAGCCTTTGCCAAGGCATCTACAAAGCAGTGAAGCTATTTTCCCATATCGGGAGGATATATATATATATATATATATATATATATATATATATATATATATATATATATTAAATAAAAGAACACGTTTTCAATCAATCGGCGAACCAAGATGTTAATATGCAGACGGCCAAATTGAATCTGATTGAAACTTGAAACAAACTTTTGTTTTTACTCATAGTTCGTTTGCCGCCGCAGTCATCGTTGTTGTTGTTTTTGTTGTTGTTTTAATAAAAGAACGCATTTTCACTCAATCAGCGATCAAAGATGAATAAAAAGAAAAGTTTGATCCAGCCAGATTCAATTAAGCTTCGGCATATTAACGCGTAGGGATAAATAAACCACAAAAGAAATTAGACAAGTTGTAACGATACGCCATAGACATTAAAATGGATAGATAAAGAACGTTCAGTTACGCGTACATTTGTCGTAGCCACCCACGCAAATTCTGTGGAAAATAAAAAAAGTAAAACTGTGCCTCTTCGTGCGGACGTAGTTCAGGACTATACCACGTGACAGGATGTCTACTTTCTATTCCATCAACGCTCAAAGAAAACAACTTTTCTAAAATCTTTTTCCGACAGCCTCCTGTGGGAGCCAGCGAAAGCGTATAAAAGGCATAGCGCGCGAAATTCAAACCGGTTCGGGATGCAGTTTTACCAGTAAGCAACTCGCCGCCCAACTTCGTCCTTATGTGACGTTAAGCTACCAGTATGACTTCGAGCGTCTTTGCCTCTTTTCTCCTTGCGGGCTAACAGCAACCCGTTTGGACGTTTTGGCCCCAGGCTAAGCTACATGGCGCAAACACAAAAGGAAAAATATGTTTTTGCAGCTAATATCAACGCTAAAATCTCACTGGATTAATTCTCTCAAAAACAACCTTTTGTCACATCAGACACATTTGTTGAGCAAAATTATCACATTACTTGAATTAATTAATAACAAATTTTATTTCCTTTTGTTTTAAAAAAGAATTTTTTTTTTCTAAAGATTGCCTCAGTCGAAGGAGGTTTTTCTCTTTTCATATGTTGTTACAGTTTTTACTCAAGTTCTATCTGACTATGTAAGAAATACATATTAAGACTTCACGACTATACATGATTAAAAAAAATCTAAACGCTTAAATCCAAGAACTACGAACATCTCGTAAACCATTTAATGACTTTCTCTTGCGTGTCGACACCGCACATGTATATCAAAACATAACAACAAAAGAAAATGATTTCTCGAAATTATGAATTACGCCATAGATGGCGTAATGGTAAAATATAAAGCTAACTGCAGCTTCTCTTCCAAATTTTCGGATTCTCACCATGTTGTATCACATTTTAATTCCTTTTGGTGGATTGGTTGTTGCTGTTTCTTCTGATGAGTTAGGGGCAAAATAGATTCACTTCTGATGAGTTAAGGGCATAATAGATTCACTTCTGATGAGTTAAGGGCATAATAGATTCACTAATTGATATAATTTTAATTATTAAGGGATTGATTTTGCGCTACGAAACAGACACTGTCAAGAACTGTAAGGATCAATTGATGTAAAGGAATAAAATACAAAATTGTCAACATCATGAATTCTGGAATATAAATTTTTGTCATTTATTCTCTCTCTCTCTCTCTCTATATATATATATATATATATATACACACACACACTGGTAGCCAAACTGAATATTGAAATGCTCATATCTTTGGTTCTATGAAACGAAACTATATGAAACTTTGCAGGTTTTTTGAAGATTATGGTTAAAATTTTATGACAATTGGTAAAACCTATGTTTTCAAACCAATAAAATATACCCAAATTTGCCTACATTTGTATATATAATGTCCTGGCAGGCTAGCTCCAGTTTTGCAGCTTTGGTTGGGATGAATTTTGCTTAGGGTTTTTGTTTGCTTGGTTGTTTCCACTGTGACCTTGCCAGGCCACTAACATATAAATATATATGTGTGTGTGTGTGTGTGTGTGTGTGTGTGTGTGTGTGTGTGTGTGTGTGTGTGTGTGTGTGTGTGTTAATTTTTGAGAAGTACTCTTGTGTTAACATCTGTTTGAATCATTCAAAAACCATAAAGAATTGATTATCCTTGATTTAACAAAGGTTATTTAAATGTGCTTTTTTAATTGTTTAGTTTGAAATGATTTTACCGTGCTCGGGAAAACTCGTCTCGGGAAAACTCGTCCCCTTTCGCTAGGTAGGAAAACTGGTCCCTTATTGAATAAATATCGATTGAAAACACATTTTATGATCGTTCTTGAAGGAGATATTGTTTTTTTTTAAATAGACTATAGCCCCCCCCCCCACCATAATATTTAAAAAAAATATTTTTACCTGTTTAATGTTTTTTTTTTTTAAATAAAATCGATTTTCTAAGTGTCCGTTTTCTACCTAACTGGCTAAGTTCTTAGTGGTTTCACTTATTTTAAAGCGTTTATTATGTTCATAAACGAGACCGCATATTTTTTTATACAAATATAAAAAGAATTTACTTATTTACTGTTGTTATAAAAGGGTAAAATCGATTTTTCTACTTCGCCGACTATGTTGTGTGTTGTTTAATTTATTTGGAATCGTTTATTCGGTAAAGAAAAAAAAACACAGAAAACGGGTTTGTATTACTGTACACATAGATTCGAAAAAGTTGTCAAAAAACAAATATATAACAAATAAATGTTATCAAAGGCAAGATAAGTTACTTTCCTACCAAACTGGATATATTTTTTGTGTTTTTATTCAATGTAACATGTTTATTCAGCTCGAAAAACATACAGCGTTGACCGATGTATTGGACAATTCAAAATGGCGGCCGACTCTCTTTTAAACACGGTAAGTTCGGGAAAAGGTGTTATAAATAATAAACTAGACAAAATACTATTAAAAAAAACATCGAATATATGTCAACCTATGTCACGGTAATATATATTGAGCGAATTTCTAACAGTATTTTGTCTAGTTTATTATTTATAACACCTTTTCCCGAACTTACCGTGTTTAAGAGAGAGTCGGCCGCCATTTTGAATTTTCCAATACATCGGTAAACACTGCATGTTTTTCGAGCTGAATAAACATGTTAAATTGAATAAAAACACGAGAATTATATCCAGCTTGGTAGAAAAGTAACTTATCTTGCCTTTGATAACATTTATTTGTTATATATTTGTTTTTTTTTAACTACTTTTTCGAATCTATGTGTACAGTAATACAAACCCAAATTTTAATCTTTTTTAAAATATAATTTAGAGAGGGGGGGGGGGTTAAAACTATATCTCCCTCCGAAAAACAACCAACAAAAAATGAAATTAAAAAGATTCTTGATAAACGATAGCGGAGTTTTCAATAAAATTGATTAATAAATTTATTTAGTGATTACTTTTTCTCTGAATGATTGATTTTAGAATTTTGAAGTAAAAATTTAAAAATGAGTTAACGTTAGCACATGGCATCTCTCGCGCCAAAAATATATTTCACTTTTAATTTATTAGTTAATTTTTGCAAAATTTGACAGGACGACAATAAATGTGGATAATTGATAGAATTATAATTTTAAATAACGCATGAGTGCATTTGGTATGACAGAAAATTAAAACATAACAACAAAAAACTATCATAATTAAAAAACCAAAACAAAAAAGTAACGCTCCCAGTTTTTAATTTTTTTTTTTTTTTTTTTTATTGTTTTTATGACTCCAAAAACCATCGTTAAAATAAGAACCAAATAAATTGTAATTAACTTTGTATGAACATAATAAACGCTTTAAAATAAGTGAAACCACTAAGAACTTAGCCAGTTAGGTAGAAAACGGACAATCGATTTTATTTTAAAAAAAAAAAAAAAAAAAAAAAACATTAAACAAATAAAAATATATTTTTTTAAATATTATGGGGGGGGGGGCTATAGTCTATTTTAAAAAGCAATATCTCCTTCAAGAACGATCATAAAATGTGTTTTCAATCGATATTTATTCAATAAGGGGCCAGTTTTCCTACCTAGCGAAAGGGACCAGTTTTCCGGAGACGAGTTTTCCGGAGACGAGTTTTCCCGGGACGAGTTTTCCTAAATTCGATTTTACAGGGTGTTGAATGGTCGAATAATAAAACCATGTGAAAGACGTAAGAGTTTGAGACTTGAATACTTTTAGATTGTTAGTCACATGAATATGAAATTTGGTTGACATAATTCTACATCAATGCATATATTGCCCTAACGTTGTAATTTTTCTTTATAAAGTCTGAAACCTCAGTAAAATTTTGTTCATTTTTTCTGATCTTCAAGTCATCTTTATTTCTATTTTTACTAATTTAGGCTTTGCCTAAATAATAAACTAAAAGAGAAAACTTTATTCGAAAAAGATGCTGAGTTTGTTTTTTACCATTTAAACTGGTAATAAAAAAATTGTCCAGGAATCAAAGAGGCGAGAATAATCTTATTTCCTTTCTTCAGGGGAAATAATCAGGTCATGAAGTGGAGGGGGGGGGCAGTAAATTGAATAAAATCTAAACCCGTTGCCCCCCCCCTCCGCCCCATTATTATCATGTCAATCTCAGAAAGTAACTAATTCTCTAAAGTGTAGGGATGCAGTTATTAGTTCATGACCCCAGGGAGGGGATTCTTCAGGAGAAAGCCCATTCAACATAAAAAGGGTTAGCAAAAAAGTGAACATAAAGAGGTAGGAGGTATGTGTGTATGGGGGAGGGGTGGGGTAAAGATCAAAGGAGTAGGAAAATAAAGCTTTTCACGCCTCCACCCCCATCTAAGTATATATTTTACTTTGTTGAGACAAGGGACCAACATATTTATGAATGTCTGATGTTCAGATAAGGCCCAGTTTGGAAAAAAGTAAGGGGGAGGAGCCAATAATTCTGGGAAAATACTTTTAGAAAATTCTATTTTCGTTTCAAACAAAATCAAATGCCTGCACCATCTTTGAAAATTGTAAAGTGCAATAGGTAGGAATTTTTTAAAAGAGTTTTTTAGCCATTTTTTTTTTTTTTTTTTGTAAAATCTAAAAATTGTATAAGATATTTTTTTAATTCATTCTAACACAGGTTTTGTATAAATTGAGTATTTTCATTTTATAAAATTACTTTCATTAATCTATGAACAGGGCTAGTCGGCATTGACGGTGTATTATATCTCAAATAATAACACTAGTGAAAAATTAAAAAAAAAAAAACGATTTTTAAATGTAGGTAATTGTCAAGTTAGCAGAAAAAATACAAACAATTCCAATCTGTCCAGTTGGATAATTAAAGAGAAATTATTTGCTATCTATTTTCTAAAAACTAATATAACTCCTAAAATATGAGAAAAAATATAAGAAAGCACATCTAAGCATACCCAGATTAAAAAAAAACGTTACTTCTTAATACACAAAGAAAGATGATTTACTCCTCACCAAAATTGAACAAAGGGAGGGGAAATAGAAGTCAGCCGAACCTTTATCTGATAAAAGCCCGGTCATTGACTAGTGAAAACGAGCAGGAATAACAAGCAATCTGATTGCTTAGCTAATTAACGTTTCTGAATTTTTGAGATGAGGATTGGTTATTCGTATTATTTGGATTCATTTTGAGTGTGATTTTTCACAATGTTTTGGTTGATGTAATCTCCGACCTTTTTCAGGTGTATCGTGTCAAACTCAAGAATGTTTCTGTCAAACTAGGGAATTTGGATATATATCGGCAGGAAGAAAGTTTGGCGATGGGATCACCACTGTCCCCAGTACTGGCCAATGCATACATGGAATACTTTGAGGAAATAGCATTAGGTTCAACACTACTGAAGCCAACAATGTGGTTGCGAATTTTTGATGACACATTTATACTTTGGCCCCATCATGAAAGTGTTCAAACATTACTTGACTATGTGAACTCGATTTGTTCAACTATACAGTTCACGATGGAAAAAGAACATCAATTATCGTTCCTAGATGTGCTGATTACACACTGGTCAGCAGTTCAAAGCCAACTTTCACTGGACAGTATCTAAATTTCAACTCCCACTATCCATATAATGTAAAGAAAGGAATCGTCCGTTACCTACAACACCGAGCCGAGCAAAAACCAATATGTAGTAGCAACAATGCATATCAAGAGGAGATGGACAGTTTAAGAAAACCCTCCATGAAACAACTAACCAGAGAGCATGACATCAGTTCGAAGAAATCTAGACCAGACACAAAAAGACACCTCTAAGAAACTCACCACAGTTTGTATACCATACATGAAAGGCTTGTCTGAAAAACTTCAATGAATATGTAATCCATTAACATCAGGACAGTATTCAGGAGTGATTCAACTTTCCGGAAACAGCTTGTGAGAGTCAAACCTCCCACAGAAAAAAATCTTGACTAAGAACTGTGTATATGAAATCTTATGTAAATGTGGAACAACTATACAAAGGTGAGACATGTCGTTCACTAAAAGTATGGTTAGAAGAACATTGAAAAGCCGTAGGACGTGGAGAGATTGAAAAATCGGGCATAGTTGACCATATCTGGAAGGAAATAGGAAACCATCTACCATTATGGGACGAAGTAAGAATTACAGACTGAGAAGGACAGTGGAGAGTAAGATGACTCAAAGAAGCAATACATATTTCGAGGGAATAACCAATTACAAAGTAGACCTAGTATAGAATTTAATACGATATGGGAACCGTTGATGATAAATAATAGATAATATGTACAAATAATAAATAAAAAGAACAATAATATATAACTAGCAGGACCTGTGGTAATTCCACAGGGGACTCATTCATATGTAATACATTGATGTTGGTATTCAGTAGATGTTCAGTGTAAATGGAGATGCTCTGATATTATTGTAACTCTTTTATTAAGACTGCAAAAGTATTTATCCAAGCTAGCAAGGCGCCTGTGATAAAATCAATTCCATGCATCAGCCTGACGAGTCTTTACATGTAAAATTCTGCATAGCTTAATTATGATAAATATTTTATAACTTATTACACACACAATAATCTATAATATAAAGCTGAATATCTGTGTGTGTGTGTGTGTGTGTTTGGTAACGAACAGGCTCCTATATGGTTGATTATTTTAAAAAACTGATCACATATAATGATAGAAGATGTATCAAGACACAGGAATGGGTATGTTTGATCCTGCAGAAAGGTGATTCATTAAAATTGTGGGGTCTGCGTACGCGCCTGGTTCACAAAGTATGAAAATAAAAAATTTAAAAAATACTTTTACAAGTGTTTTTGATATAGATGTACATAAGAATACTTTGATAAGTATGTTTTAACTTAAATAGGGATGGTATAATAAAATTGTGGGGACTGCGTTCGTGCCTGGCCTCCATAGAATGGAAATAGGCACAAACTTTAATAAAGACTTTTCATATCTATCTGCGTAAGTATACTTTGATAATTATGTTTCAGTTTGAAGAAATATGGTATAATAAGATTATGGGGTGTTTTCTGTAGGCTATTTTTGAACCCAGTCAATGACGGGTACTTTTGCTAGTATATATATATAATAGGACAACAAGAGTATGAAATGAAGACACAAAACTAATGAAATACAGGCAAAATTTGGGGGATAGAAAGGACTCTTTATGCCAGGGCATTTTGAAGCCTAATGCTTCTCATCAGAAGAGTAGAGAAGGTGCTAGGTACCATGGAGGAGATGCGGCGTCTAGCGTAAGGTTCATTAGGGACGAAAGAGATTAAGAGGAATTATAGAATGTTAGGGGAAGCTTTATTGAATTCTACATAAATAAGGAGAAGCTTCTTATATATAGTATTATATATAAGATTATATATGGTCTTTAACATAGTATTGAGATTCAGGGGTATATGTATTATGGTTAAATAGGGAGTGTATTGTTGCTGTGTGGTAATTTATTTTAACGGTTTGTGGGGTGTCTATTTTCTATAGAGTGGGTAATTTTGATTTTGATTGGTGCCACCTAAACGGCAAATGGCGGCTATAAATTCGCTTATAATTTGGGGGGGGGTGTAAAACTGAAAGCTAATATGCGGTAATATATTTATAAGTTTCTACGTTATGATATAGAGAGTATGATCATAAGGGGGCGGTCGGAGATTAGGGTGGCAATGACTATGAGTGCGTTTAACTTGATGCAAAAGGTTAAGTGTACATATTGATGTCAAAGTGGAGGAGTAAGGAAATATATACACACACTAGCATGGAGACCCAGCGTTACCTGATATTGAATGAGGCCCAATGAATGTTCAACACTTCCAATACTTTTATTGCCATCAAAATCGGTGAAATCGCCCTTCGTTAATCAAATCTATTGGTTGCCTGCTTAAGTTAGGAGCTCACCGTACTGTATAAAAGTGCTAACTTTGGTCAAAATCGGACTATTCCTTATATAAGATTTTTTTGATTAACAATACTTAGAGGTATTCCGATACAAAACCTGTATAGAAACACTCTGAAACACATCAAATACATTTGTGTGAAATTTCATAAAAATCCGCGCAGTCGTTTTGGAGTTCATAGAGAATGAACTCACACACATACAGAGAGTGCCTTTATATATAACAAATAAATGACAAAAGTCTATATTACAAATTTCATGATGTTGACCATCTTACAATTTATTCCTTTAATTCTGTTAACACTTACAATTCTTGAGAGTAATTGTTTCATAGCGCAAAATCATTCATTTAATTATTATACCAATCAATGAATCTATTTTGCCCTTAACTCAGAAGAAATAGCAACTATCAATCCACCAAAAGAAAATAAAATGCATTTTGGCATGAATACAATATCCGAAAATTGGAAAAGAATTGAAATTACCTTATTTTTAGCTGACATTACGCCATTTTGAACTTAGAAATAAAATTGTGTCAACAGAATTAAAGGAATAAATTGTAAGATGGTCAACATCATGAAATTTGGAATATACACTTGTCATTTATTTATTATATGCTCTGTAATCACATTGAGCTTCTTAAATGAAAGATTTTTATATATGAAAAGTGAAATATATTGAAATCAATTAGAGTTTGTCATAACTTCGAAGTATGCTTCAATATTATTTAATAGTGAATCCTGGTTTCAAATAGTAAAAGCAACTAGTAGATATATCCCACCACGAATCTGAAAATTAATTTTAGAGCCTCTGCATGACACTTTTATCAGTTTATGAACTTTTACTCAAAACACAGGTTCGAACCTGGAAGGGGGCAGTGGGGAATAAAACAAAATATAAAGATTATTAAAAAGAAAGAAAAAAAAAAACGTTCATTTTAGTCATTTGAAATTGATGTGCCAATTGTATTTCTTCACTGAACCTTTAAGCAGCAATGTCAGTGTCAGTCGGTTAGAGCAACCAACTTTTTGTAAAGGATCTTCTTACATTGGTGAGAAAATGAAATTTAATAAATGAAAAATAGAAACCCATTCTAAATGTTCTTTATAAGTGTCACTTTTCATACCTTGGAATAAACAGGTGTGTACCCTTCAGTAGCAATGGGTATATGCATGCACGTACATATGGCAGGTGTTTGACAGAGCTTCTACTTATGCTTCCCCTACTGTAAACATTCACAACACAGCTCTTGTTGCTCGCACGTGTTTAATTTCTATAAAGTTGTGAACTATTTCTTTTTATTCTTTTCTTCTGATAATCGTTTTCATTCATGCAACATGGTCTCAAAATTAACTCTCGCTTCCTTTATTTTGTGCTTTTTAGTTTTCACATTCCATGAACTATGTTTCTGACAATAGGGGAAGAATTACTGGTTTGTTTGTTTTTTTGGAGTCGGAATCTATCCATATAACATCTAGTGATGGCAAGTTTTTGACCTAGAAATGGTATTTTTTAGCTCCTTACAACAAGTGGCTTCAGGCCTTGTCTGGAGGGATTTCCATTAAAAACTTTTTTTTTTCTTTCTTAATTTTATCAATTGAACAAGCTATAAATTGTATCGACAAATCATAGGAATTGAATGAAGTCCATTTTACAAACGAGTACGTTTTCAGTAGAATATGTTTAGGGAGGAATAAATACAGTGTTCCATGACATGTGCTACTGCGATATTTATCATTTTAAGGAGACACTATACAAAGTTAGTAGGCATTTCCTGTAGAATTAGATACAGAAATTCAACCTGAGATTCGTAAGCTGATGACCAGACTTGATAGTTTGTTGCATTCATTTCACTTTAGTATTTTTCCACCAGCCCCTTTTCATTACACTGTATGTTGAATTCCTTTCATAAAATTACTACTAATCTTTTCACACTAACATGCCACCGTGACAGCACTCACAATAAGATTTCACTAGAATAGTTTTTAAATTTTTTCCAAGAATATAAAAAGAGGGGTAGGCCCCAAAACGGTGTGTAATCTCTCCTACCTATCTGACATTATCTGCAGACTAAAATGGATTACCCCACAAAAAAAAAAAAAAAAAAAAAACGATAAACTTTATTATAGGGAGAAGTAAGCTCCGAAATAGTGCGTATTCTCTCCTGACGACCCAACATTATCTGGAGGCTGCAATGAGATACCCCACAATTTAAAACATCTGATAAACTTGATTATATACATGTCTGCAAGGTAAACTGTTTCTTCCAAACAACAATATCTTCTGTTGGTCGTTCGCTTCATTGCGTTAGCAAATATTATTCTATGGATTTTATGGTTGAATGAATGTAGCAGTTTTATATTGTTTCCATACGATTTTCTGATTCTCTCTTTCTGTATTTCCATTAATATTGAGGTTGATGACTTCCCTCAACACTAAAACAAAAATGTAATAAAAGATTGGTCAGATCTTTCACTTTTAAAGTTTTTTTTTTTTTAGTTTTTTTTTTTATTCAATTTTCACCCCAAACAAAGCACAGTGCCACTTTGAAGCAGGGGGCTACTATTAGGGAATTAGCGGGGTCATTAGGAAGGGAGAAGAGTAGAAAGATGTTTGTTAACATTACACTTGAACTTCTGCATATCATTGCAGTTGGGAAAGCAGAATCCCGGAAGGGAGTTCCAAAGACCCGCAGTTCTGGGGAAGAAACTATTGGAGTAAAAGGCTTTCTTGCACCTAGGGATCTCTACTGTAAAGGGATGAGACTTAGTAGCTTGTCGGGTTTGTCGGGGGTAGTTACGTCGGGGAGGTACAAGTGTTTGCAGTTCGTCAGAGCATTCACCATTAAAGTATTTGTAGAACAGGCAGAGGGATGCAACATCTCGTCGATGGGACAGAGGTTGAAGCCTAGATGACAGTTCAGGACCTATCAGGTTGGCGACTCTTTTTTGAACCCTGTCCAGGAGCGAGAGACAAGCAGCAGATGCACCAGCCCAGATGTGACAACAGTACTCCATACATGGGCGAATGGTTGCCTTATAGAGGTATAGGATACTGGCAGGCGTAAGTAGTTTTCTAGCACGGTAGAGGGAGCCAACCTTCCTTGCAGCAGCCTTGGCAATGCTCTCAATGTATCTATTCCAGTTCATATTCCCTGTAAACGTTAGGCCGAGGAGTTTAAAAGAAGTACTTTCAGGCAATGTCTTCTTGGCCATTGCTATTGGTGGTAGAGAAGGTTTCTTGTAGTTATTGAAGGAAACAAGCTTAGTCTTAGCAGCATTGAATGTGACCAACCATTTTTGTCCCCATTCCACTACGGATTGGAGGTCATCCTCTAGTGTTTCTGCCATTTCCTTGGATATGTGTTCATTTGTTTTCCCTCATATCTGTTATAGAGAGTGGTGTCATCGGCAAATATACCCATCTCCGAAACAATTTTATCAGGGAGGTCGTTTATGAATATCAGGAATAATAGAGGTCCAAGGATAGACCCCTGAGGTACTCCCGCATTTATGTCATATTGTTTGGATGTATGTCCGTCGAGGACAACTTTGATTTTTCTATTACTTAAGAAGGATTTAATTACATTATGAATTCTTCCAGTGATTCCATATGATCTAATTTTCCTTAGAAGACCATCGTGCCATACCCTGTCAAAAGCCTTAGATATATCAAGGGCCACCGCTCTACCCTCCCCTGTTTTATCCAATGAACGGTATATACGTTCAGAAACTACAGTTAAGATATCTGCTGTTGAACGGGCTTGCCTGAATCCATATTGTTTGTCAGTCAGGAGTTTAGCAGCTGTTAGGTGCTGGACTAGGGCTTGATTAACTAAGGACTCAAATATTTTGGCGAAAAGCGGGAGGAGGCTAATGGGGCGATAATTTAGTGGGTCAGTTCTTTCACCAGAATTCTTGAAGACTGGTACCACAGAGGCGGTTTTCCAGCAGTCGGGAAAACAAGATTCGTTAAGGCATTTATTGTAAAGTTTGGACAGAACTGGAGCAACCTCGGCAGAGCATTTTTTTAATAGCACAGCCGGGATGAGATCTGGTCCACATGCTTTTGAGGTGTCTAGGTTTTTTATAATAGCATGTACCTGAGAAGTTAATGTTCCCACACAATGACGGACTTTTTTGCTAGTTGTAAATAAAAGATAAGAAAATAATCCTGCAAAAAAGGCACATCTCAGATTGCTGCAATATTCTATGTGGTATATATGAATGGCATAGGAAAAAAAGTTTCATTTGGAAATTAGATTGCACTAGAAATTAAAGTTAGGAATTAAGATCATGTGTTCAAGAAAGAGGCATCATAAACAGGAAGTTGGGTGTGTGTGAGGAGGGCAAGCCAAAGACGCGAACGAAAGAAACATGTTTTGGTGATCTGCTCCATCCGCGAGTGAAATAAACTGGAGGAGTAGACATAAACTGGACGTTACACGAATATCAAGAAAATGCTAAGAAAAGTACGTTACACGAATATCAAGAAAATGCTAAGAAAAGTACGTTACACGAATATCAAGAAAATGCTAAGAAAAGTACGTTACACGAATATCAAGAAAATGCTAAGAAAAGTACGTTACACGAATATCAAGAAAATGCTAAGAAAAGTACGTTACACGAATATCAAGAAAATGCTAAGAAAAGTACGTTACACGAATATCAAGAAAATGCTAAGAAAAGTGCGTTACACGAATATCAAGAAAATGCTAAGAAAATATTGTGAAATAACGCTACACACAAAAATATTAAAATCTCAAACAACTGTATTTTGATTTCAATCACCACAACGAAGTGCAACTATGTCTGATGTTGCTACAATCTATACACATCACTACTACAACTATGGTTGTTATAAAGAAAAAGACAGATCAACTCTACACACAATCTCTATTATGAATACTACAACTATTATATAGAGCACTACCGAGGGATACTAAGTAACCTTATTATTATTATGATCATTGTTAAGGTTAGGAAAATAGAATGTTTAGAAAACATGTATCGAGGCAAGAGGTATTTTTACAGATAAAATATTGATGCCAGAAATATGGATTGGGAACGTTAACGTAGTAATGTTAATGTAGCAATGTTAAAAAAACAAGAATGTTTGTGGTCAACTTATCGAAAGATTAAAATCCAAGTCCTAGTACTTATAATAACAATGGCAAGCAATCTACGAAAGATTAATGCAAGCAACAGTAAACGTAGTCACTAGTTTTGTCTTCTCTGCACCAGCCTCTCGAACCAAAGATTCTCAAGTCCTTCACCACCCTTACTCAAGGCACACCTCCATGCTGGTCTGTCTTCGGCTAGCTCCTCCCATACATTCACATCGATGCCAAGAGCAATCAGATCCCGTTTGGTCACGTCTTTAAAGCGCAGCACCGGGCGACCGCGGCTTCTTGATCTATTTGCCAGTTCGCTATAGAGGATATCCTTAGGGAGACAGCCATCAGCAATTTGCGCAGGTGTCCAAGCCAGCGCGATCGTCATATCTTGAGTGTCTGGAACAAGGAGCGGCTGCGGGCATGTCTTAGCACCTCTTCGTTGGTGATTCTATCCCACTAATTGATGCCCATGATATGTCGCAAGCATCGGAGATGGTAGACGTTCAGTCTTTTCTTGTGACGAGCATACATGGTCCAAGTCTCCGCTTCATACAGTAGGGCACTCAGAACACAGCATTCGTAGATGCAGCATTTTGTGCGAGAAGCGAGGTATTTATTGAACCATGCTCTTTCACGTAGTCAGTTGAAAGTAGACGCTGCTCTACCTATGCGCGTTTGTAACTCCCGTTCAATGGATACTCCCTTGTTGATGTTGGATCCAAGATACGCAAAGTTCTTGACAGTCTCTAGTTCGTGGTCATTGATGGTGATTGGTGATGCGTCACCCTGGTGCATCACAACTGTCTTCTCCACACTGATTACCAGTGCAAACTCCGCACAAGCAACGCTCAATTTGTCAAGCAGCCGCTGGAGTCCACTTGCGGAGTACGAGACCAATGCAGCATCGTCTGCAAACAGTAGCTCAAGTATTAGGACTTTTCGAATCTTGGTTTTGGCGCGTAGGCAAGCCAAGTTAAAAAGTTCTCCATCAGAGCGAGTATGAAGGAACACACTGTCTTCGTCCTCATGATTTCCAAAAGCGTGGTGCAGAAGAACTGAGAAGAAGATGCCAAACAGTGTGGGAGCCAACACACAACCTTGCTTGGCTCCACTGCACACGGGGAAGTTGTCAGACATGTCACCCTCGAAGAAGACTGCGGCTGTCATGTTGTCATGGAGCGATCTTATCAAACTAAGAAGAGTTGGTGGACAGCCCAACTTTTGTAGGATGGCAAACAGACCATCTCTACTAATTATGTCAAATGCTTTCGTGAGGTCCACAAATGCGATATGGAAAGGTCTACGTTGTTCTCTGCATGTTTCCTGGATTTGGCGCACTGAAAATATCATGTCCATGGTTGAGCGCCCGCTGCAGAAGCTGCATTGCGATTCTGGATAAACGCGGTTTGCAATCTGCTGGAGCCTTGGAAGGAGCATTCTAGCAAAGACTTTGCCGGTGACACTGATTAAAGATATACCACGGTAGTTGTTGCATTCTCCTTTGTCTCCTTTCTTGAATAAAGTGACAATTTTAGCATCTTTCATAGCTGTTAGAAATTTTCCGTTGCGCCAACTGGTGCAGAGGAGGTTGTACAAGTGCGGGAGCAGGAACTTATCGCACTTGAGCAGGTCTGCTGGAATTTCGTCGGTACCTGGGGCCTTCCAGTGTGTTGGAGAGCTACTTCTAGTTCTGACAGTTGGAATGTTGTCCAGTTGGACTAGGGTGTTGAAGTTCGGAGTGGAATTTAAAGCAGTGACATTGTGCGGTTCGCCATATAGTACAGAGTAGTGCTCCACACAGCGTTCAAGCTGCTTCATAGGATCAGTGATGAACTCCCCTGTAGTAGATTTTAAAGGGCAAACTTTCTTTGCGCTCAGTCCAGTTGCCTTGCGGAGTCCACGGTACATTACACATAGTTTACCACAGTCAGCATCAGTCTGGATTTCGTCGCACAAGTTGTTCCAGTAGTTGTTTGCACAGTGCCAAGCAACTTTCTGGAATTGACTGCGAGCCTCTTTCAGCTTGGACAGGGTGCTGCATGTCGGCCTGCTCACATAGTTCTTGTGAGCATCGTTTTTGAACAGTAGTAGAGGTTCTAAGATTTCTCCTAGTACTGTTATATAAAGAACTGCCAAGGGATGTCAAGTAACTTGAACGATTATTATGATCGTTGTTGGGTTTGGGAAATAGAATCTTCAAAAATATGTATCAGAACGAATTAGATATTTTACAGATAAAAATATTTATGATAAAAATGTATTAGAATGCTAACGTGGAATGTTAAAACTAACAAGAATATTAAAACATAAACAATAAAGATGATTTAGTGATGACAGATGATCTTAATGTTACGTGTATTAATGACATAATGAAATTTAGAAGAGACATGTACAGTTTGAGTTTAGAGTTGAGTCAGACTGGGAATTTCAGACAAGTTGGCATGGAAGATATCGTCTCCGCGTTTTGGAAGCTGGGAGAAATGCGAGTTTAGCATAATGTAGAAATTACAACGTCTTGCAGCTCCTATGGGAAATAATAACCTATGAAATAAAATTATATAAAAGTATAACTTCGATTTGGTGTTTTTTTCTGGAGAAACCTTCAATTACAGACCAATTGAAACGGAGGTATGTGTCCCAACGTATGTTATGTATCGCTACATAGTAAATGAACGGTCTTTATAGGTGTAATGATTCTCCCGCAGCCGGCCACTTAATGAAAAAGAACATTACAATAATATTAACTGAATGTACCTACACATTATACTCACAAGAAGATATTTATAAATATGTATGCACATTATTATACATGTAAATATATACACCCATGTTAGACCAGTATGTGACACAACTTGTGGTAACAAAACTTCTGCTTCTAAGAGACACACCAGCTATATATTTGTCATTGGCTAAAGTAGATGGAGAATCATATCGCTATGCAACACGTTTATTTAACAACAATATTTTGCTAACATTCATTGGCATCAATTTATTTGGACATTTTGTTCTTCACAGTCAAAAAACGTTTCCTAAATTAATTTTTGGAAATTATAAATAATCATCTTTTTTCTTTTTCAAGGTATAAGACCAAGGTTATAGGTAGGAGGAAAACAGTCAACAGGAAGAGAGTTCCACAAGCTTTCGGTTCTTGGAAAGAAGCTAATGGAATAGGAAGCTGCATTACAATGAGGTATCAAAACAGCAAATTGATGAAAACCACTGGACCAATAAGTCAAACGAGTTGGAACAAAAGAAGCAGGGAAGAGATTAGACAATTTTAAAGAATACATGCCATAATATTTATAGAAAAGACTGAGATTAGCAACATCACGTCTATGTTAATTAATTAACATCGAGTTTAGACGTTTCGTTCCTCAAAGTTAGAAATGCTTCCCAGATTGATTTTTGGACATTATAAATAATCATTTTTTTTTCTTTTACAAGGCATTTGAAGTTTTGGTCCCATGTCCTTCATCTTAATGATGACGCTTGGTATGTTGCACTAATTGTGAATCAAACACTGCATGGGGTGGGAGGATGAACGCACACATTCATGTTAAGTCATACAAAAATATACTTGGCTGCTTATTGTACCAAAGTCAATTCTTCGTGTTATTGTTTTTCTTTTTAATAGTCCAATGTAATATTTGAAAATGTTCGAAATGCAGGCTCATTTTAATACTAAAAGCAACTAGTTTAAGATGTTGATATAGTTTTAACTTAATCTTATCACGGCAATCTTACTTTTTTATCCATCCCTCTGCCCCTCTTTCCCATTCTCAACCCAAACAAACGAATTAAATACCAACAAACCTAAAGTGGTTTCCCCGAGAGTTCAACAATGTTTTATCTGCAACAACGCAGACACAAGCCATAAATAAAGCTTAAAACTAAGAATCGTTTCATGTGAGCAAATTTACAATCAATAAAGTGACCTATGCTAACTCACAAGCCACTAGGTTTTCATGTTTGTTTGTTTTTTGTTTGTTTGTTTTTTGTTTTTTTTGTTTTTTAGGTTTGACTTTCACACATTCTGCAAAAGCCATGAATTGCAGGCTTTCGAAACGGGAAGGAGATTAAGAACTCAAGGAAAAAGTTGAACAATAAAACTGTAAACAAAGTGTTAAAAATCTACAAACCATTTGAGACAACATCATAAGAAAATAGTAAGGCACTTGAAGAAAAAAAGAAAACAAATGAAAACAGAAAATAAATGAAAAAAAGAAAATGAATGAAAACAGAATGAATGAACAAAAGAAAATGAAAAGAGAATGAATGAAAAAAAGAAAATGAATGAAAAAAAGAAAATGAAAAGAATATGATTAGAAAGAAAATGAATGAAAAAGGAAAAGAAAATGAATGAAGTAAATGAATGAAAAAAGAAAATGAATAAAAAAAGAAAATGAATGAAAAAAGAATGAATGGAAAGAAAATGAATGAAAAGAAAATGAATGAAAAGAAAATGAATAATGAAAAGAAAATGAATAAAAAAAAGAAAATGAATAAAAAAAAATAAAATGAATAAAAAAAATAAAATGAATAAAAAAAAGAAAACGAATAAAAAAAGAAAATGAATGAAAAAAGAAAATAAAAATAAAATTAAAAGAAAATGAAAAGAAAATGAACGAAAAAAAGAAAATGAAAAGAATATGAATAGAAAGAAAATAAAAGGAAAAGAAAATGAATGAAAAAAGAAAATGAATGAAAAAAGAAAATGAAAAAAGAAAATGAAAAAAGAAAATGAATGAAAAGAAAATGAATGAAAAAAAAGAAAATGAATAAAAAAAGAAAATGAAAAGAAAATGAAAAGAAAATGAATGAAAAAAAGAAAATGAATGAAAAGAAAATGAATCAAAAAAGAAAATGAATGAAAAAAGAAAATGAATGAAAAAAGAAAACGAAAAGAAAATGAATGAAAAAATGAATGAAAAAAAGAAAATGAATGAAAAAAAGAAAATGAATGAAAAAAAGAAAATGAAAGAAAAAAGAAAATGAATGAAAGCAAAATACTTTTCATAATCATGAAAAAGCAGTATTAGAAAACAAAGCAGTGTAATAATAAGAAGCAGAAACAGAAGAAAATAACAAAAACAATTATTTTATGGAAACAACTATGATCGAAAGCAATTTATTTTTTAAGAATATTATCAGATAAGTGAATTTTTTTTCCTTATTAATAAAAATTTTGTTAGTCGATTGACTAATGTTGGCTTTTCTGGTTCTTTTTTATGGCAGCTTACTGTCAACTGCTGGAACATACCAATGCCATCTTGTGTCAGGTCCTGGATCAATATCGAAATATATCGATTTCGATTTAGTAAAACTTTGCATCTTCTGACAAATTATAAATATTAATCTGAACGAATGCGCGTGTCTGTGTGCACGTGTGTGTGTTCACTTTTTTCTCACTCCGAAAATTTATACATTTTTCAAGTTAAAGTTTTCCAAAATAACTTCCAGCTGTATTTAGAACATTCACACATTTTACATTCTGTAAGTTATATATATATATATATATATATATATATATATATATATATATATATGAGTTATGAAAATACGATATCTTTAATAAATCCTTTTATATGCTATTTAAAGGCGACTGGGGACCACCTTTAAATATATTACCTTGAGACTTCCTCGTTTGGAGGAAGCTGGTTCACCCCATCTTAGATGAATGCCGTACTACAAAAAAAACAAACAATATGCTATTTAAATTGTTAATAATTTCACAACTGAACCAAAACTGTTAATTAAAAATACACATGGACACTTGAAACAGAAATTAGGTTTCTGTCTAACAATCTGAACACTTAAAATAACAGAAAAAAATATCAAGAATTTTATATAATTATGGAGATGAGGATAACAGTCGGCAAAACCATAAATACACAAATGAAGAATTTTAATTAATTTTTTTTTTTTTTTTTTATTATTTACTTTGGTTCGCACCCAAATAAGGCATGTTACCACTGAAGTTTTAACTACTGTTATAAGGGGACACACACATTTTATATATATATATATATATATATATATATATATATATATATATATATATATATATATATATATATATATGGAGGCAACCTAGGTTAGGAGTTTAGTAGCAAAATATTTTTCACATTACATTTATATTTCTGCATGTTGGTACAGCAGGAAGAAAATTTCAAAGGCAAGATGTCCAAGGAAAAAAAGCTATCAGAGTAGAACATCTTCCAACAGTGGATTACTACCAGTATTTATCCAGGTAGGTAGAAGAGTAATTTATTTTGCATTTGGTAATATTTATTTGTTATATGTTTGTTTCTTGGCCAATTTTCGGTTTGTTGTCTATAGTAAAACATACCCCAAAACTCTTATGCCACATGGATATTACAGCAATTTAAAAATGCTGCAACCAATGAACGAACTTTTTATCAGTTAATTTGAATCCCAGCTGATTTCAAAATCTATTCCTACATTCGGTAAAAATAAGCAACTTTGTTCAAATGATACACAAAGGATACACCTCCCCACACCCTCGGCCATTGCTTTTTAAGTTGAATAGAAAAAACAGATGAGTTGGTGTTGAATTTCATTTGTAGCAAGAAGTCTTGACCAGATTGCTCACACCTCAAAAGCAGATCTAAGACAGCAATCCAGGAAGTTTGTTCTTAAGTGATTTTTCTTATCTCCAACACATGACCCCCCCCTCCAAGGTTCGTTTGTGACAGCGCCTAAAGTTAAGAATTCCCCATTAAAAGCAATCTTTTTTCTGTGTTTTTTTTTCTTCTCCTCTTTATAGTAATATCATGGAGTCGCATGAGCATGTGGTTTTATCTTGCTGATTACAAAGCAGAAATTCGTTGTGAAGAAATGTTTTAAAAAGATTACAAGAGGAAAATATCAACTGCTGAGATAAAACCGTTGCTGGTCTTGAAAGCAATGATTTGGTCCTATTCTTCAATTCCAGATTACAAACACGCCATTATTTATTATTGTTATCATTATCATTATTATTATTATCATTATTATTATTATCATTATTATTATTATTATTATTTACTCATTAGGAGTAGTCACACAGGCCATCATCAAAGATTTCTTTTCGAGAACAACTTGTGCTGTTCTCTGGAGTTTGAGTGACAGAACGTCTCCCTAAATTTCCAGTACTCCCAAGTACTGACCACCTTTTTTAATAACCGTTGCAAAAGAATTTGCGTTATCGCAACAACCGCTTACCATTGATTTCTCGTTGGTAGCGACCATTGGTCTTCACTGGAATTTGGGTAGCAATAAGTCTCCCCAAGGTTCCAATCCTCTTTGCTTTCATCCAGCAGAGGTCTGACTAGTGCTTTCTCTCCTCAGTCTTTCCATTGTCTTTGACCCTTCCTACTTATTTGGTGTGGTGCCAGTTTCTGATCACACACACACACACACACACACACACACACACACACACACACAACAAAAGAAAAAAAAGAGAGTGAGAGAGAGAATACAGGGGCTCATAGGGATACCTTACATTTATACCGATTCAGTTTTCAAGATTGCATGTGAATAATATTATGATTATTATTGTTATTATTACTATTATTATCATTCTTACTATTATTTTATTTATTATTACTATAATTATTATTATTATAATTACTATTATTTCTATTAATATTACTATTATTATTATTAATATTACTATTATTATTATTAATATTACTATTATTATTATTAATATTATTGTTAGTATTACTGTTATTATTACTATGATTATTATTATTATTATAATTACTACTAGCAGGACCTGTGGAAATGCTACAGCGGCATTTTTCATCTATAATATATAACTGCTGGGCATTCTGTGGACATTCAGTGTGAATGGAGACCCCGTGATATTATTGTATCCCTTTTGTTAAAACTAAACTATTTATCTAAGTAATCTGGTTAGTG
Source organism: Euprymna scolopes (assembly GCF_053919585.1). Lineage (NCBI taxonomy): Eukaryota > Metazoa > Mollusca > Cephalopoda > Sepiida > Sepiolidae > Euprymna > Euprymna scolopes. Next base: position 956,811 of record NC_136493.1, read on the forward strand.
TAGTGTCAGAATATATTTGGTTATCTGCATTATCCTTATAAGAGTCTGTGATATATTTCAATTGTATGAACGCCCGACATGAACATAAACCCCACAATATCATTATACCATCTTTAGACAGAACAGATACTACTGTTGGGTCCTAACCAGAAAACCAAGAAGGTATATTTTTGTTTCACATACAGTTCAAAAGTGACATTTATCAATTATTTTTATTTAATTATTTATTTATTTATTTTTTTTACATTGTGTCTTAGGTGATTGGGAGATCCTATTTATTGGAGGGGAGGGTGGAGGATGGTAGCATGCTGCAAACATTAAATTAGCGTATCTATATACTAATTTAATGTTCATGGTATGATGTCGCCTTTTGTCCTTCTTTTTAATAAATAGGATCTCCTGATCGAATAATTTATAATCTGGAAAACATACGTTAAAAGTACTATGGTATTAATATATGCATTAGCATTATTATTATCATTGCTACTACTACTACTACTACTACTACTACTCATTAGGAGTCCTTACACAGGCTATTTGCTCACTGACAAGAACTCGTAGTGTTCCCTGGAGTCCGAGTGTCAACAAGTCTCCCTAAATTCACCTCTTTCGTTAACCATTGCAACTGAATTTGTGCTACAGCAAAACCGCTTACTATTGACTTCTCGTTAGTAACGGCCACTGATATTCTTGGAGTTTTGGGTATCAAAAAGCCTCACCAAGGTCCCAGTGTTCTCTGCACTCTTTCAGTAGAGGTCTGGTTAGTGCCCTTCCTCCTTGGTCTTTCGATCCTCCTTGATCCATCACAACTATTTGGTCTTGTATCAGCCAAGAAAGACACTACCAAATTGTTTTTGGAGGTGAGAAGTAGTTTCATTTTTATTATTATTTACTCGCAGTGTCCACATAATAACCAATGGTGTTCCCTGAAATCCAAGTGATACTAAGTCTCCTCAAATTTCCAACACTTTCAATAACATTTGAAAATCACTTTCCGGTATTTACCAAATGTATAAAATATAGAAGTGAGTGGACTCCTCTTTCAAAAACATAACATCAACCGAGATACAAAAAAACTCAAATGCTGTTGCTGCCCCATACACTGATAGACCACAGAATCGTTTTAATATTGACCACTAAATCTTGTGTCACTAAGAGAAACGCGACCAAGTGACATTTGAACAAATCTTGGGAGTCAGATAAGGAGGTTGAAATGTGGTGTAAAATTCCAAGAGAAGCCCTTAATGCAGATCGGAGGTGAAAAGAAAAAACGAATAAATAAACATGAGAAACCAAATAAAACTTCTACATAATAAAACGGAGATTTATGCAAAACCATCGCTATCAGGCGTTGACCCATTCTGAATATAGGGACAAGACTGTGGGGAACAGTAGGTAAGGAATGGGATGATGTCAGCAATGCTCTGGAATGTCCTGCTTTATTTGGGTCTTGAATTTAAATATAGGGGGAAAGATATATAATCACTTAACTTGAGCAACTTAAAAAATAAATATTTAAAAAAGAAAGTGGTACTGTGCATGCGCATAGGTTTTGCGCCGCCCCCCCCCCATGCCAGAAAATAAAATTACATCAAGTTTCCACGATTTTGAAAATTAGTAAAACTTGAAAATGTGCATTAGCACGACAGAAAGAATCCCCGAGTTCGACAAGATACACCTGAAGAAGGTTGGAGGTTATATCGACCGACACATTGAGCGAAAAACTCTCAAGATGAGAACAGTAGTCTAAATAATCCAAATACTACAAATTATCAATCCTTACCTCAAAAATTCAGAGAATTCAATCAAGGATTCTATCTACCGGCATAGGTAATTCTCATCTATTGCATATATGCTGTGCACTACAACATCATGTTTCTCACACTGATAATGGGAGGTATTATATAGAGCAGGGCGTCTACAAAACGGGCAAGATCTGGTCCACTAATGTCTTTAATCAGGCCCACAGATTTCTTATGAAAAACAAAAATATTCAGAAAAATGTTTTAAATAAAAAATGATTTTTTTTGTATTTTTTTTTTGTTCATAAAAGGATTAAAAGAATAAGGTTTTAGAACACCAATTTCACTAAAAAGCAAAGTTAATTAGCAATCTATATATATAAAAGCGAAAATGTGTGTATGTATGTGTGTTCGCTTTTTCTGTGTGTCAACAAAAGGCTTTTTTCAGAGAAGCGGTCGCTGGCTTCACAACTTTTTAAAACTTTTTATATCACATAAATCGTAATATCTCACAGTTAACAACGAAGCTCGCCTGTCTATTTAATTTGCTCGATTTCGGGAAGATAAATATTCAACATTTGTCGCTCGCCGCATGTGGGTTAGTCTTTTTCCTATAACATCTTGGGGGGGAAGGAAGCGTTCAGCAGTAAATGAATACTATCCCGTAGTCAAACTTGACCTCATTAACTCATTAAAACGGACACCTGCTAAATCCAAGTAATTAAATAAATTCAAACGTGTTTCCGTTAGCATCTCGCGGTGGGGCAATGGTTAACGTCGCACGTTTTTTTTTTTTTTTTTTTTTTTTTTCACACTTTAATTTACAACTTTGCCTCAACGGTTCGGGTTCGATCCTCATACTTACTTTTTTTTTTTAAACTCCCCACCCCACCCCCCGGAGTTTCCATACACACCTACAAACACCCGGGCAACGCCAGGTACCCCTCGCTAATAAAGTATAAAACACGGCCAGGTCATTTTTTTTTTATTTTGGTTCGCATAGCTCTAAAATGTCAGCAATATGCCTCCTCTACTCGAAAACTTTAGAGGACCCCCCCCCCCCGATATAGAGGATAGCCTCTATTTTATGATCATGTAGCAATTGTATACTGACAATGTTAGTTTTTGCATCAAGTGTTTCATAAAGATGTCATAATCCTTGAATTTACACCGACTGATATTCCAAAATTATCCATTTAGTACTAGCTAGGCTCAGCGTCGTTAAACTTGAGGGATCTAACAGTAATTGGTGTGAAAATGTGACAGAAAAGAAAAAATATCATGAGCGCTAGAGTAATGTGAGCAAAACTTGAGTAAGGCCATTGCTGATGCATTTCCTCTGCTTATGCTAATGATCAACTCAACATAAACAATCGATTGTTTTCAGTCATTTGTTTGAGGTGCTCCATTTCCTTTGCCTAGCTAGTGATTCATCATGAAACCGGTTGAGGTTCATCACTTGTTACACATATGAAACATAGGTTAACTACGATCTCGCAAACCACTTCTGTGTTCGTACATTTCTTCAGGTGAAAGAAATAGAGTTAATATTGGAATTTATTTCCGATATCCTATCAAGCCATTTTTTTTTTTTTTTGATATCCATGTTTACAGTGGTAACACCATTAAATAAGTGGTTAATTTACTGCACAAGGCTACAAATAAACAAAGAAACTACAAAGTGAAAAGCCAGACTTGTACAGGATTTGAATCTGTGCCTCCAGAGGGACCACTTGACGTGTTTGTTGTCTTTGATTGCGTGACTAACAAGCTACATTTGAACTAATACAACTAACTCACAAAAATTGGCCTTGTGCCTAATTTGCTCGGTGGGGGAGCAAATAAATACCCACTCCAAACTCTGCGATAAATCTTTGTTTATGTTTTAGGGGAGGGGGGTTTACTTTATATGATAGATTGTTTGATGTGCGTTATAAAATATTGTCCAAAAGTTTAAACAATTTAAATTATGTTATCTTTTAATAATAAAAATTGATTTTCTTTTCGACAAAAGATCACATTAAGTTGATTAAATAATCTGAAAAAAATATTTCTTCATCCACAGTTCAAAAGCAACCACAAAAATTAGTTCGGATAAAAAGGATCACTGTATTCGTGTATAATTTTATTTTTATACACACATATCACAACAATTTTATTTACGCAACATATTTCTTTTAATAAAATTCTGTTATTTTTTTTTTGGGGGGGGGCAATTATAATAAAAAAAAGTCGCGATTATTTGTAAGTTAAACTTTTCAATATATATATATATATGAGTAAAACGATTCATAATTTTGATGGTTGGTTGATTGTTTTTATTTTACGGCATATCAACCTTTTTCAGATTATTTAATGCCGAATCCAGTGATTTTGAAGAAAAATTTTTTTAATAGAATATTTTTTGTTGTTTTCAAGTCGGTTTCTATTTAACCCATAGTTGGGACCCTAACAGGTACTACCACTCCGGGTCAGAGTGGACCTGGGAGCAATGGTAATTAAAGGGTGGCTCCACACTCCCAAAAGCCCGCAAGTTGGGGCCCTCACCACTGGATCTAGTTTACGGTCATATCCAGGACCCCCATTGAGGGACTTTTACCCTCTGCAGGGGGGCAGTCGGCGTATTCTAATGCCCCACCGACAGGGCCAGATTCATAATTTTTAATTAAAAATCAGTTTCGAAACGATCGTACAATCTATTGATTTTGTTTGTTCTACAACGAGAATTGTTTTACAACGAATATTGTTTTCTTTTAATAGTATTAATACATTTACTAGTACATTAAAATAAACTGCTCTTTAGACTCTAGGTCTAATTCCCTCAATATATATATATATATATATATATATATATATATATATATATATATGAAATGCGCCGGTACTTCAGCACAGTGCATTCATTTTAGCCACGGGCGCTAGTGTCCACTAATTTTACTGGGCCGACAGAGGCTCCCACTAACAACCGTAGTTTGTTTTTTGTTTTTTTACAGGTGGGGGGTCGGGGGCAACGCCGGTACACGGGTCCTGCTAGTATAGATGCGAGACACCAATAAACTAAGAACATATACAATACACGCATACGTACACTCACACATGGTGTGTGAATGAATGGCTAAATCTTTAGATGATCGGCTCAAGTGCAAGAAAAAATGGTGTATCATTTACAGAAATAATGAAGAGAAACCAAACGAAATATCGGAGTGTTTTCATTCACCGCAATGAAATCAAGTCTAATCTTATAAACACATTTTCTTTAAGGCTCGCTTGTCTGATTCTAATTGTCTGTTGAGAGATGTTAAAGACAACCATTCATCCACACACACACAGCGTGGGTTGACGGGAGAGGGGGTGGGGTCTATTTTGGCAACCATTTTTGCATTAAGTCAAGTGTTGTTAAAGGCCAGACGATACGGCGTTTACTTCTTCAATTTAGTTTATGTTGTTAGTTTTTGTTTTCATTGCTGAAGATTTTAGTGAACAAATTTGTGTAAAGAAAAACAAACAAAAATTGTTCAAATAATGCCTTTGTGCTTTCAATCTAACCATGACCAATAATAACTTTTGACATGTTACATCAGTAACATCAAAAGATCTTTTTGCAGTACATCGTGATTATTCCCATAATTTTAAGCTAGTTAGCAGCAATAGTAGTATATCTAGACTTTTAGTCCGTTAAAAAACTGGCAAAAGTTATGGCCCACTGACTTAAAATAGGTGCTTTTTGTCGAATTAATGGTTGAACACGGTTAAATCTGTGTTCATTTTTGCATTCAATACTAATCTCTATTAATCCTTATTAATCCCTAACTGCATGGAACGGATACCATAATACTCAGTTCGCTGCACTTTATCATAACAAAATCCATAGAAAAATTCAGCCAGATCGGCCCAGTAGTTTCCGAGAAAAAGTAGAGCAGACTGAGAAATATAATAGAGATTTTCCCCGTCCCACACTCCGCAATCCCAAGGTACTTTAAGCCTGGAGATTATAGTTTTGGAACTTTTGTTCATCAGAGGTTGTAATAGGAGTTGCAGTACACCCAGCATTATAATTTTAACTCGCATTTCAACATTATGCAAAATTTGTTGCAATTCTGTTCAATATGTAACGTGAGTACTGTCGCAGCTACAAACAAACACAAATAAATCCGACTACTTTTTTCTGTTTCAGCAAAGGGCATTTATTACCATTACTTTCCAAACAATGCCAGCCTTCTTTCTTTTACTGTTCATTTCGTCTGCCATGAAATTGACAAACCCCTACCGACTTGACACCAGCTTAAAAGTCTCTTTCCACCACCACAGAGCCACACGTCTATCTCACCTGGCTCTCATTTTTCTTTCAACTTCATACTAGCATTAGCCAGCCATTTCTCGCCTTTGATCTTACACATCCATCTTCTCTGGCATAGACTTATCTTCTCTCGACCAGGTGGTATCCTTTTTTCTTTTTCTTGCCACGCTGTACACATTGCTAATTTGCTTAGTGCTCAAAAGACTGCTGTTACTACCTTCACTTACCATCTATTCTTTGGCTGCTGCGATTAATGCGGTACTAGCTTGAACCAACTTGCTTGTTTTCAAGTTAAGTGCAGAGGGTGAAAGGCTAAGATTGAGAACGCATTGCACCTGCATGCTAGCAAGGGTCATGAGGCAGATCAGTGCATTTTGAATGCAAACCGGTTAATAGGATTTTACCATCCACACATACACCTTAAAACAAATAGATGATGCACATGTGTTTCGAGGCAGTTAATCGCAGTAAGTCAAAGGAGAAAAAGGTGTGTGTCTTAAGATCTCCTTATATGTGACACCCCCTCCACACACACTATGACTGTATACACACATGTGTACACACAAAGACAGACGATCATGACTATGTTACAATTATATAGACATATAGAATATAATGCTGCATTATATAAATCACATACACAAGAATATATACACACCCCACATACATAATAGTTTTAGAACTGATCAATGCTTATTAGCCGGTTTTACTAAATATGTACGAGTAAAAATTATGTACGATCAATGTACGACTAATTGCCGCCGCTATAATGTAACACTAGAAAATTTTCATAAAAAGTATCATTACTATCGACTATTGCTTGTTTTTGTCTCAGAAAAAAAAAATTAAAGAAATTATTTTATTCCTCTAATAAAAAAAAATTATATAACATTATTTTGTGTTCTAAATGAATAGCCCTTGTCTTGGGGAAGCTCCATATTTGACCAGCTTCTGGGACTGACCTTCACTTCTGGTCTAAAATGGAACACATGCATCAAATCTGTTGCCAAAAACGCTGGAAAAAATGGTTGGCTCACTCTATTGCTCCAGTAGGTATCTTACTGCTGATGCAATCCTATATCTGTATAAGAGTTAAGTATGCCCTAAAATGGAGTACTGTTGTCACATCAGGGCAAGAGCTGCTCAGCGCGCCCTATCCAGCCTTGATAGAGTTTAAAACCAATTTTGAACCTAGTAGGTGATACCCTTTTTGATTCCCCACAAAAGAGATATTGTCTGTCTCTGCTTTGTTATTTTCATGGCAAGTGCTTGACTAAACTCCAATCTATGGTTCCTCCTTGCCAAACTTTCACAAAAAACACTCGACTAGCGATATGCGATTTTCCACACTCTCTAACTGTGCCTAAATCTAAACACAGATTCCATGAACAAAGCTTCTTTCCCAGAACTGCCCGTCTGTGGAACACTGTTCCATTGCCCTGCTTCCCAGTTGACATACTTGGAAGCCTTTAAATCCAATGTAAACCAGTTCTTGTTGTGACGTCCCCATAAATAATCAAATTCTACCCAATTTACACCAGTATCAATCACTAAACTACCACCTTACAGTCATTAACCCTTATCCTCCAGTGGCCTTCGGGCCTTGATAAGTGGTGACTCCAAAGTAAAAAAAAAATTATTGAAATAAATATATTTCACACATAAAAATATTTTGAAAAAATGCTTGTTTTTTTTTTTTTTTTTCAAGGAGTCCTATTTACTTGCCTCGACACGAGGATAAATATTTTTGTTTTTTTATCTGTTTTTTCAAGAGTTAGACGTTACTGGATGACGTCATAATGAAGATGGCACTTCCTCGGATGATAGCTAGGTAGATGTGCTGAAACAAACCTAATGTATGATAAATACCAGCGGAAAGTTTAGAGACATTATGGCCAAAAAGTTGTAAAAAAACAAGTTGCGAAATATAAGACACTGAAAGACCTTTAATTGAATTATCTGATACGAAAACGTTCAAGGTAGAAATGACATTTATTATTCGACCCTAAATTTACAAATAAGCCCCCCTCCCTTCAAAAGTCTCCCTCTCTCTTTCTCTATGTGTCACCATTTTTTTAAGTTGGAATTATGTTGCCCTATTATTGTCAGCAACAAAAATAAAGCACTCCTTGCAAATCGTAAAATGTGCTTTGGCTTTACTTTCGGCAGCCTCATAATTCTCGCTTTCTTTGTTTTATTTTTCAGTTTTCACATCCCATGAGTGGTGTTTCTGACAAAGGGGGAAGAATTTCTGTTTTTCTGTACTAGAATCTATTCCATCTAACACTTATCGTAGGCAAGTTTTTGACCTTGAAGTAGTATTCGTATTATTTGGATTCATCGGACTACTGTTCTCATCTTCAGGTATATATTGTTACATTTGGAAATGTTTCTATCGAATTCGGGAATTTGGATAAAGACCCGTGGTGCAGTGGTTAGAGTACTTGGAAAAATCAATTGTAAAACGTGATATTCTCCTGAAGGTTGAAGGTTCAATTCTCAGTGTGGCCGACCAAAAGGTACAATTGTGAATTACTTAGGACCTCTATCCAGTCATAGAGACGTTGAATCTCAACAGTTCCAGGTGAGAATTGTCTGAAGATAGCGGTTTTAATCCTACCCAAAGTTGGCCAGAGGCTTACTTGGCCAAAACCGTGGCGAGACGACAACAACTATGAATGGCAGTAATTGCTGAGAATGCAGTTCGGAGATACAGAATTCCTATCCCATCGCGGTTACTACCTGACGAAGGCCAGAGGAATAGTTGGCCAAAACGTTGTGAAATAACACCAAAAGAAAAGATAAGGATAATAGTCCACAATAAATAAATAAATTATTAAATAATACTCATCTTAATAATGAATTCCAATTAAAATAACATAAGTCGTTTATTATCGTTTTTCTTTCTCTCTGTCTCAACGCCAGTTTAAGAAGCCTTTCTCTACAATTGCGGGGCCACATGTCCATTTCCCCTGATGACGGTTTTCTTTCTGCTCCACTACACACCGGCCGTAGACAGCTATTTCTCATCATCGACTTTATGCATCCATCTGTTTCAACTGCACTTTTTCTTCTCCTGACCACGTGGTGTCTTTTTTTTTTCTTATTCTTACCACACGAGCTCGCGCACACTTCCTAATTTGCATATGTGCATCTTTTTGGCTACTGCTGCTAATATCCTCGCAAGCCAGCTATCTTACAGATCCTGCTGATATTTTCCCACGCGCTTATATGCCCTCTGTTACAATACCGCGTATTCATCGAGTCTATACAATACAAAGGTCAGTCATGTCATTGCTAAAGAAAAACACTGGCATGAAATGTGGGCATCTTTTTTTCACTTATCAAATATACATCATTAAAAAAGGATCTTAGCAGACCAAGCTTTATTATTACGACAAAGAGACAAACATAAAAAGAAAGAAAAAGAAAAGAAATAAAAATCAAAACGCGGATTCCATGAACAAAGCTTCTTTCTTAGAACTGCACGCCTGTGGAACTCTGTTCCATCTGCCTGCCTCCCACCGGACTACAACTTGGATGTCTTCAAGTCCAACGTAAACAAATTCCTAATGAACCGCCCCCTTAAGTAAACCCTTCATCAAATCTCCACACTAACGTAATGTACTTGCAATAACCCTTATCCCTGAGTGGCTTCCGGGCCTTGATAAGTGGTGATCACTGTGTAAAAAAAAAAAAAAAAAAAAAAAAACATGCGATGACATTTAAGAAATGTTTTTGTTGACAAGTGAATCAGTTATGATATGTAAGTTTCATGCGACGTATGGTTATATATCCAACCGAGTGTAGAGAATATCAAAACATTCATTATTTTTTTATTACCAAAGCTTTTGTCTGGAAGGTGTGTAGTGAAAGGAGGGGGGTCATTTCTTGCTGAGTTTTCTCGGTTAGAAAACTCTTAATCACTGTAATGACAGCTTCCATCCAAAAGAAGAGAAGAATCAGTAATAGAAACTGTTTAATTGGTCTCAAGAGAAAAATCAGGCAAAAACAAAAAAGAAAAAGGAAAAGAAAAAGCGAACAAAAGAAAGAATTGCTAACTAAAAAGATAGACTGATTAATATGGAGACCATGCTTGGACGTTGGCCATGAATATCTGGTTTTGTCTTTCGAACAGCGGTTGTCTTTGATTCGATTCGGATTTACATTGACACCGACGCCAAACACGTACGGGTCGTGAGCCGGAATACATTCCTATCCGTCGTCAAATTACAAAATGGCGGAAAAAAATAAAATAAAAAAATAAAATGCCTTTCTTTGTATCGGATTCCGTTAAGAAATATCGTGATTGGCGTCCGATGAAGCTAAGAGCAAGACACAAATACATAAGAGTGGCGTAAGGAGTTTAGGATGAAAGAAAAAGGAATGAAAGGAGTATAGAAGACGTAGAATAACAAGGACGAAAAGAGTAATATTTGGTTCAAGAGTGAATTTTTTCTTGGCTTTATGATTAGGAACAAAGTGTAGTATCTGTTCTGATAATACATTTCACCTTTTCTGTCCTAGATCATTTATAAATACATTTAAAGGAAAGACATCAAAGGGAGGATGTTTAAGCAGAGAAATCTATAATATAAACCTCACCTGTCTGTTTAAATGCATGTATGTATGTATGTATGTATGTATGTCAAAAATTTTCGATAGAGGCGACAGATTTTCACGAAATCGGTATAATTTTGAAGCTTGGCCCTTAGGACGACAAATATCGAAAAAAACATTAATTCCTTCATCATCAACTGAGCATTTTTCTACAGGGGGGGTCGCTTTTTTCGTCGATATTTTCGAAAGTCATCCCCCTCTTTTCGATTGTCTAGTCTTAATTTAAACCTACGTTACTTCTGGTTTGGCGATGGGCGCAACAGCAAAGACGTCACATTTGGGGGACGGTCACATTCTTTTCCTCCTTTGCGATACGGGTTCGAGCCTGCCTGCCCACTACCACTTTTTTTTTTCGTGCTCAACACACACCCCCAAACACCCGGCCAACGCCAGGCACCCAGGCTAGTATCATATAAAATAAACATTTATTTAACAAATAAATATTCATAAAATGCATTATTGGTACGTTGACATACGAACGAGTGTAAGTTCATATAATTTCTTCGATGAAACCACGGAAATTATGATTCCGTTTTGTTTGTAAATGCGTGCGAATTAGTAAGTTACTGAATAGTTCAATGTGAATGTGGCGGTACCAAGTGTTCATACAAGTTCGTTAATGTTGTAGACATGTGTGGTCGTACTTTGAGAAAAGATATAGCTTCGTTTTATCTTAAAACAAAGGTATCGCCTGTCGAGACGAAAAGAATATACGGTGGTTCGAGTGAAAGAGATCGAAATAGATTGCGAACGGAAATGGGAAGAAAAGACGCCACCTGTCGGGCAAATCGGAAACTACGACAAGAGCAAATAACCGTTGCGCTATTGACGAATGTTCGAGTGCGTGGGTGCGCGACGTACCTATTCGCATATCAGTCTGAAAAGCGTATTCCTTTACTTGTTTGGGGTGAGCAAGAATAAAATCAAAATAAAAACATTTTCAGCCGTTTAATGCATACTTATCCTAAACTTGAGTTTTACATGTCCTTCTACCGAAACCTTTTAAAGGTGCATTTCGAGTAATCATTTTCTCGTTTGCAAGACTTCCTTTTATTTATTTATTTATTTATTTTTTACATGGTAGTCACCACTTATCAAGGCCCAGAAGCCACTTAGGGATAAAGGTTATTGCGTGTACAGTAATCAATGGGATAGTATCGTAGTAATCGTTAGTATTGGAGATTTGATAAAGTGTCTTACTTAAGGGAGTGGTTCATCGGGAATTTGTTTATGTTGGACTTGAAGACATGCAAGTTGTAGTCAGGTGGGAAACAAGCAAACGGAAGACGGTTCCACAGGCGTGCACTTCTAAGAAAGAAGCTTTGTTCATGGAATCTACGTTTTGGTTTTGGCACAGATAAAGAGTGGGGAAAAATTAGTTCTTATTATGCGATTTAATGCCGGATATATCAGTTCCCTATAAAACAAACATTCTCTGTACTTGTATTCAAAATTTAAAATTTCAAGAGTGATTTAGGGCTGATCACAGCCATCGCTATTAGAACCATTTAAGTATAAACAAGAAAATTTACTTTTGAATCAGAACAAAACAAAATTAAAAGAGAAAATCTTTGACAAACAAAGTCGAGACCAGGTATACTATTAATGATCACTGATAAAAGTTTTTAATTAGGTAAACTTTATTTATATAATAATATTTACCTATATATTTACTATTATATAAAAGGAACTTTGTGTGTCTGTGAGTTCGTTCTGCATGTACTCGAAAATGGCTGGATGGATTTTTATGAAATTTCACACAAAAGAACTTCATGTGCTGCTGGTAGTGTTCTTAGATAGGTTTTGAATTGGAATGTCTCTGATAAGTATCGATAATCGAAATAATCCGATGAAAGAAGGAACAGGCAATTTGGACCGAAGTTAACACCTTACACAGCCTAACATCATAAGTGCATTTGAGAAGTTTTATTATAACACACGCCGAAAGGCTAGAAATAAAAAATCAACGGTTGATATACCAAGGGTGCGTTCAAAAGGAATGTTTCTGTTTAGAGCACAATTGGAATGTGGTACTTGATTTTTTGCATTTTAAACTTTAATTCAAGCTATTGTATATAAGCAATTTTATAAAATAATCAGTAGGTTCTCTACAGTGCAATATAGATTACAATATATTGTGAAATAAATTATAGCGAGAGATATCTGAGCTTCTTCCTGGTTCACTATGGTAGGTCCCCTACTAGAGCAGAAAATCAATCGATTTGACTGAAAAATGGTGGAATATCTTAGAGATTAATTACGTTCAAACGTTAGAGACACTGTTTACAAAGGATCTCTTTAAACGAGCATGAATAGTCTTTCTCTCCTCCATTTAAACATAACATCTCGCAATGCAGTTCTTGATGAGTGAGGGTGAAACAGGTCAGCTGAGTAGAGTTCCTTTTACTTATTGCTTTTAATTAAAAAGTTTACCCTTCCTAATTGCGTTATTGAAATTTTGTACCCTGCCAAAAATTATGAACGTTATTTATTTATTTATATATATATATATATATATATCGATGCCTCCATTCAATCTCAAGAGACAATGGACACTCCTGTAAAGGTAGTTGTGCATGTAATTGTGAAGCAAAGATTGCGTAATCCTCATCAATACTTTTCCTGAATCGGCACTGCTTGAGTCGAGTGGCAAGAAGAGGCCCAAGACTGTCTGGAAACAATGCCGAGATAAGCGGAGAGCACATACAGCATTTGAAATTCCCAAACGGTCACCCATTTTAGTACTGACCAGGCTCAATATTGCTTAACTTGGGTGATCTGACAAAAACCGGTGTGATGTATATATTAGTGTTGAGACGATTATCGGGAATCAGAAAAAATCAGACCTTTTTTGGGATATTGGAAAAAATTTTATTTTCTGATGCCATAAACGATTCTTTTAATTATCTTTGTTTATTTGAATTTGTTTAAAGCAAAATCTTCCACTGCTGATAGTAATTATAAAATAATAAATATTTATTGATTTTAAACTACCAGTGAAACTAAAATCTATAGATCATCCTCCACAAATGTGTATTTTTATGTTTAAAGAAAATATCTGCATATTCAAAATGTGTTTTTACGGTAATCGGATATACATGTGTTTATTTCAGGCCACAGAGCATAAATGGTTGTGGGATGAAATGTGTTTGGTAAAAATTAGCGTTTTTGGCTTCCTGTTTTTTTTCCCCATTTTCTTTTCATACCCTTCCTCTCACAACCACATCCTTCATCTGCACATGTGTTCGTCCAACATGGCTTCCTACCACCCACCTTTAACACCTGGATACTTCTGCCTTCAGGTCGACACCCACCTGATATGCTCTAGTTTTCATTCCTTAATCGTGGAGTTCGCTTCATTGTCTAGGGAGTATCATCCCTTCTTGAGGCCAATGAGTGCAACAATATCGCAAAGGGAAGATCTTGCATACCTGTCTGCCTGCATCATAGCCCCGGAACCACTGGAACAAATTTTATGAGATTTAGAAGAGATTCTACAAATCCGTGCAGCTTACATGAGCGGGTAATAAAAATCATTCATTGTAAGAAACAGATTTCTTTTGTTTTGTTTTGCTTTATTTTTTTGGGGTTTATTTTTTTTTTTTTTTGTAACTGGCAAAGAATAACTTGGAAAGTAAAAGTTCCAAAAACAACCAATTAAAAAAAATAAATTTCCACATAAAAAGAATCAAAACAGCACCATCAGACACCTAACCCTAACCCAGTCCTCGCCCCCATCCACCAAATATGATTTAGTTAGATCTTAATTATATCTACTATATCTATAAAAATGAAAATGAGAATGTGTGCGCGAGGACAACTCTGAACCTATATACTCAACGAATTTTTGATCTACAAACTTGCTGAACTACTTCCGGTTTGGAATATATTTCATAGAGAAGCACATATGTCGGAAAATGATTTTCCTTTGAAGAATGTACTTCATACTTTTTCACTGAAAATTAAAATATTAGCCGTCCATTACAAGCTAAGTCAGTTTTTTTTTTTTTTTTAAATATCCAGTTCTAATCCCGAAGCTTAAGATAAGCACACTATTATTAAAAACATTTTGTTTTATGATAATGAGCAGCAACTTGCGCTCATCTTAAAAAAATGCAATATGGACGAATAAAGGACTTAATAAATAAAATGTGAATACATACATTGAATTTGCTGGTTATTAAACTAGCAGGGATATCAAGCATTGCCCATAGATAACAATTTCCTTCTACATATACTTAGTTATGGGATCTATTTCTAATACTTCTCCCCACAGTCTTTCTCTTTATGAATTGGTTCAATAGAAAAGAAATTTAATGCAACAACATAAAAATGTTATTCTGTAATTTTTTTCGTATCTAATGACGCCTATATTTCAGAATAAAACATGTTTTTTTCACTTTAACTGATGACGGAGACAATTACACATCCATTATTCTTCTGTTAATTGGCATCCATATTTAGAATAAAAATATTTTTTGTGTTTTTTTTTTATCAACCTTCAAATCAAAAAATCCACAACATATCCTTCACACTTTTTTTAAATCTAAGTTGAAAGCCCAGTTAATAAAAATTCGAAACAAATTTTAGATACATTTTATTTTCATTTTTAATATCAATGGAAAGTTGATAAAAGTACAATTGTTATAGAGTTTCTGTTTTTTGCAACGTTTGTTTTTTACACACACACACACATGTGATCAGTAGGGCTAGGACAACAGCATATTCTTTTTGGACTCTCGAGTGTGTACCTGTTTATATCTTATATGCTTTTATGTAAAGTGATGTGGTTCTCGGTTGATAAAATGTGTCTTACTGTGTCGGATATATACCCGAGAGTCAAAACAATGAAAAGAATATTTTGTTGTCATAGTCGTAATGATCACGCATCTGTGTAGATTTCCAAACAACTGAGCTGTTATGGTGGACGTCATGGATCGAAATCGACCCGAATCTCATCATATATATATATATATATATATATATATATATATATATATATATATATATATATATATATGAGAGAGAGAGAGGGATCAGGTAGTTGCTGCTGTATCAAAGTTCAATGTGAAGCAAAACATACATAAAGGTTAAAAAAAAATTCAACAAAAACTTAACTCTAATCTCATAATTTTTTCAACCCTGCACGAGCCTCATCAGAGGAGACGAGCTAATCATGTCCATAACTTGTTTCATCTGATGAAACTTGCACAGAGTTGAAATAAATTTATAATGAGATTGGTCTAAGTTTGCGTTGAAATTTAACTCCAATATATAAGTTACAAATAAAAACTCAATACAGTATGTTAGCAATTTCTCGTCATAATTTATTTCATCCCGCCAAGGCAGGCAAAATTCATCAAATAAGGCACAATCTAGCAGTGTGTAAAACTGTTGAGGCTCATCTGATAAAACGCGTCTGCCTTGATGGGATGAAATAAATTATGAGAAATGTCTAAAAAGTTGCGTTGATTTTTTTTGTTGTTGTTTTGTTTTGTTTTTAACTTTATTCTTGTTCTGGCTTAGATCGAGTTTTCTTACTCAAGATTTCCTACTAAAATTACTCTATCCTTCACGGACACAGCACATACGCACACGTAAGTAGTTTAGGTAGAATGTTTTTCATTAAATCTTCATATTTTGTTAAATAAAATAGATATTTGATTATTTGGTGACCATTTTCTTCAACCTATTAACAAACTTATATAATTAAGTCAAGCCGTAAGCTAAACTAACCCTTTCATAAATAAGTCACTGTTTTTATTTCTTTGAGCTTCCGATTAACTACAGTTACTTTCTAACTAAACTGTAAACATATAGTCTGATCAAACAAATAAGACAAATTATCTAATTAATATAGATTAAAAAGAAATAAACTAAATTTGAAGAAAATCGCGTGATGCTATTCATATCAAATTACATGATGAATGAACCCTAACCCGTTGATTTCAATATATGAGCACTGTCACAACAACTAATATCCACGCAGATGATTTGTTTATAATGGGGAAGGATTGCACACTGTTTGGTACAACTGCTAATCTCTGTCGATACAATGGCTGCCGCAAGACAAAGTAGACTGTAGATGTCAGTTTTTTTTTGTTTTTTTTTGGGGGGGGGGTCTTTATATATATATATATATATATATATATATATATATATATATATATATATATATATCAGTTTTTTTTCTAAATGCATATCTTAATGAAGATTAAGGGTGCATCTCTCCCAGTGAATTAAATGCACCTCCAGATACCAACCTGGAAATTTCCACGTCTAGATGTGATATATTAGAGTAAAAGGCCTTCTTACATCTAGGGATCTCTACTGTGTAGGGGTAGGATTTTGCTGATTGTCGGGTTTGTCGGGGGTATTTTCGTTGAGGGGGTACAAGGGCTTGTAGTTCGTCAGAGCATCTACCATTAAAATACTTATAGACCAGGCAGAGGGATGCAACATTTTGCTGATGGGACAGAGGTTGAAGCTTAGATGACAGTTCAGGACCTATCAGGTTGGCAACTCTTTTGAACCCTGTCCAGGAGTGAGAGACTAGTAGCAGGTGCACCAACACAAATGTGACAACAATACTCCGTACATGGGTGAATGGTGGCCTTGTAGACGTACAGGATACTTGGAGGTATAAGTAACTTTCTAGCGCAGTAGAGAGTGTCTACTTTCCTCATAGCGGCCCTGGCAATGCTCTCAATATATCTGTTCCAACTCATGTTCCCTGTGAATGTTAAGCTGAAGAGTTTGAAAAAAGTTCTTTCAGGTAATGTACCTTTAGCCATAGCTATTAATAGTTGAAAAGGTTTCTTGTAATTATTGAAGGAAACAAGCTTAGTCTTGGCAGCATTGAATATATCCATCCATTTTTGTCCCCATTCCACTATAGATATGAGGTGTTCCTCTAGTGTGTCTGCTATTTCCTTAGATATGTGTCCATTTGTTTTCCCCTTGTGCCTGTTATAGAGCGTGGTGTCATCAGCAAATATACCCATCTCAGAGACTATATATATAAGTGAAATTGTCTGTGTATTTCCCTACTAAACTACTCTGTCAATTTTCAGTCTACAGACTCAAGATTTGACATAAGAGGTATTGTAATTTGGCAAAATCTTTTTAATCAGTTTTCAGCCAGAAATTTGGCTATCAAGGGTTCAAAGTTAAACGATTTGACCTTTGCAGACTCTACGAAACTCCTCCACCAATTTTGGGTCTAAACACTTGAAATTTTAGATGTAGGTTACCTAGACACGAGTCAAACTTTATATATATATATATATATATATATATATATATATATATATATATATATATAAAGTTATGAACAGTACATAGGGCCCGAGCAAAGTCAGGCTGAACTGGTAGTTATATATAAAGTAAAACTAGTCAAAATGTCGATTTGTAAATCATTAATAAACTCAGTAATGAAGCAACAATCATGTCTTGTCATCAAAACCTGCCATTTACTGGACAATGTTCTTAGATAATTAAATCTAAAAAGCATTAACAGAACATATTTTGCCAGTTTTTTTTTTTTTTTTAATGCTATTTGTAAAATATCACAAGCAACAACAGAATATTTTTTACAGTTTTGTTCATTTATTTTGCTATTTTTGTTTTTATTGCATTTTCACTCCAAACAAGGCAAAGTGCCACTTTGATGTAGGGAGCTACTATCTGGGACATAATTTGCAGGGGTACTATCTAGGGAGTTGAGTAGCAAGATGTTTGTTTACATTACACTTGAACTTCTGCATATCAGTACAATCAGGGAAACAGAAACCCTGAAGGAAATTCCAAAGTCTAGCAATCCTAGGCAAGAAGCTATTAGAGTAGAAGACTATCTTACATCTGGGGATCTCTACCATGTAGGGGTGGGATTTTGCTGCTTGTCAGGGGGTATTTACGTCGAGGGTGTACAAAGGCTTGTAGTTCATTGGAGCACCTACCATTAATACACTTGTAAAACAGGCAGAGGGATGCCACATTTCGTTGATGGGACAAAGCTTGAAGCCTAGCTGGCAGTGTGGAACCTATTAGGTTGGCGACTCTTTTGAACCCTGTCTAAAAGTGAGGGAGGAGTAGAAGATGCACCAGCCCAAATGTGACAACAATACTCCATACATGGGTGAATGGTGGCCTTGTAGAAGTACAAGATACTCTCAGGTATAAGTAATTTTCTAACATGGTAGAGAGAGCCCACCTTCTTTGCAGTAGCCTTGGCAATGCCTTCAATGTATTTGTTCCAATTCATGTTCCTTGTGAACGTTAGGCCGAAGAGTTTGAATGAAGTACTTTCAGGTAATGTATCAATAGCCATGGCTATTGGTGGTTGAGAAGGTTTCTTGTAATTATTGAAGGACAGAAGCTTACTCTTGGCATTATTGAATGTTACCATCCATTTTTGTTCCCATTCCACTGTGGACTCTACGGTTTCTGCCATTGCCTTGGATACATGTTCATTCGCTTTTCCCCTCGGGTTCGTTATAGAGCGTAATGTCATCAGCAAATATACCCATCTCAGAGATTATTTTATCAGCGAGGTCATTTATGAATATCAAGAATAATAAAGGTCCAAGGATCAACCCCTGATGCACACACGCATTTGTTAAACAAAAATGTATTTCAAATAAATTTTATTGATAAAATATTTAATCTGAATTGACATTTCATTGGCTAAAAATTGATTTTAAAAAAATTCAATTTCTTATAAAGAATGTTTTGAGTCAGGATTTTATTAAAAGCTGTTATAATTACTGTACACACAGAGTTTAATAATAAAAAAAAAAAAAGGTGATTTTAAGAAGAAAAGCAAAAAGACAAGAATTTCATATATGGTCAACAAGAATTGGAAATGCTTAAATTCTTGGAGTAATAGAATCTGAGGATGCTTCGTTAGAGACAATCCCAGAGTGACTGAATCAATTCATCATTTCCTCCTCATCTGAAGTAGATTTCAAGTAGAGCAATTGGGAGGGCAAGAAACGGCTTAGAAGTAATATCATGAAAAAGGTACAAATAATATGAAAGAAACTAAATTGAAAGCATTCGTAACCAAAGACTAAAAAAATAGATTGGGGGGGGGGGTATTTGGGAGCGGCTGAATGCTTCGCTTAGGAAGGATTTAAAACTGTAATTTATACTTTGCAATTAAGGGTGTGAAAGCAAAGGAAAAAAAAGAAGAAAATTGAATAAAACTTAGAGCCATTCATTTCTAACTAGATTTGTCACTTGAATCAAAAAATAAAAACAATGATTGAATTTTTGTTTTAATTAAAATTATAAAATTAATTTGACGTTAAATCAAAATTCGGATCAAGATAAGAATAATCGACCAAATAAAACAAAAGGATTTCGATTCATACTGGTTTGACATTGACCTTCGCGCACACACATACACACGATCGGTAAATAAATGTAAAATAAACGATTTTTACGATTGTTTTGCGAATTTTAGAGTGCGTTTATATATATATATATATATATATATATATATATATATATGTATAGATAATTACAAACTTTTCTAATAAAACTATTTAAATCAAACTTTTATCGGCCGGCATTTTATTTTTTAAATAAGGAAAACCCAGCTATTCCAATCCAGAGAAAGAAATAGAACAATTCGATCATAAAAAGATTTGACTAGTGAATAAAAATAGAAAACGCATTTATTGATGTCTTTAAAAAAAATCTGCTTTTCCTATCAATTGTGCAGGAGTAATCTCCCTTTGAAGAGAACCTTAAATACTAACAGGGTTCAGTCAAACCTTTTTTTCTTTAGAATGTTCTAGAATGCTATCTTTAATAAAGTTTTGTTCTATGAAAATTAATTCCACAAGTTTTATTTAATCTTAAGGAGCATGACAATTCAACAAAATTATTTTTGTTTCTGAATTTTTGAGATGAGGATTGATTAAACTACTGTTCTTATCTTGAGAGATATTCACACAACGTTTTGATGTAAGCTCCGACCTTCTTCAGGTTATATTGCCGGACTCGAGAATCATTCTGTTGAACGTGGGAAAGTTTGTGCAGATTTCAGAGTGCAAGGTAAAGATTTCTTAGGTTCTACAGAAAGATTCCAGAATTTGACACGATGCACCTGAATAAGGTCAGAGGTTACATCGATTAAAACGTTGTGAAAATAATGCTCAAAATGAGATTAGTAATCCGAATAATCCAGATAATATGAAATATCAATCCTCATTTTAAAAAAATAGCTTGTTTCTGCTTGCTATAAGTTTGGTTTTTTTTTTTTTATCCAATTGTAGGTTAAATTGTAGTCTGTGTAGTTTGAATGATCCAAAAATTATTTTTAGTTTAAGTTTATACAAAGGCATTTTAATACAGACATCACCGACATATAGAAAACAATTATCAAACACATCGAAATTTTGACAAGAGTATAAACGATTGGTGTTTTTTAAATAACACTGACAAATTTCACAATTCTTGCATTAAAAAATGGACCATGTGGACAGTGTTGAGCACTTTCAGGTGAGATTGTTTTAATTATTCAAGCATTTAAGTTTTATTGATTAACGTTAAAGAAAACGTACAAAACAAAACAATCAAAGCATTTTACTGGTGAAATCGGATTAAATTTTTTTTTTTCAAAACTTTTTATACCAGTTACAGAAAGTCATGATTGGCAGAAACAGACAGACACAAGCAGATGTGTGCGTTTATTTTTCTCGATATATGTTCGATTAAACAGATGTGAAATTGTGCTTATTCTTTTTCTTATCCAATTTTTCAAGTTGGTTGACCAACGATCAAATGTTGTGCTTCCGTTTAAATAGGAATTCGACATATTTGACTTGTGTGAGCTGTTGTCACACACATGATGAGGTTTGTATTGGCTTGGTTAGACTATTGTTCTTATCTTGAATGTTAACACTCAAGATGAGAACAATAGTCCAATCAAAACAAGTCAGCCCTCATCTCAAAAAGTTCAGAAGTGTAATGATGAGGTTACTAATTAAAACTGATCAATTGATTACAAAAGTTTTTAAAAAAATTCAATATGGAAAGGACAAGTATTTCTTGCCGGCTTACATGCCATCTTATCTCTCCATCACAGCTCCATAACACAAGACATGTCCTAAAAAGTTTACTGGAATATATTAATTAAAAACACTACCGCTCTCGCTGTTTAAAATTGTAGCCTTCACCTCCCCATCATCTAAGCATTCAAGAACATAAACCCACCATTAACCAAGCTCAATATGAGAGTGGGAGGGGGTATATGAAAATTAGATCGTCGGTCCACCAATTCGGAAAATTGAATAAAAAAAAAAAAGGAACAAAAAGAAACTATAAAAAAAAGTCTGAGACTAGGAGCATCTTTGAGAGCGGTTACGGAGAAGAAAGGATGGGGGCAATCAAATTACAGATACGTTTCTGCAATTTATCGAAAACTTTCAAAAGGAACAGAAATTCATTAGCCAAAATATGACAATACTTCATGATGATTATCATTATTATAATTATTGGTAATATTAACTTTTAATTCCTTAATCAAACATGTATCAAGGAAAAGATGCTACCGAAATATACAAATTATTTTTTCTTATGTTTTCATTCAAGTCCAACCGACATTTAATCCTGAATGAGATTCAGATCCTGCCTTCACTAAATTCTTGGCTTGAATATTTTTCAACTAAACGAGAAAAAAAGACAAAAATGATTTATAACATTTCTACGAAAATATGAGTGAATGTCAGTCGAAAACTGAATCACGTGAGCATCTTTACAGAAAAATCCATCTTTGTAGACAGACATGATGAATGGCTTTGGTTAAATAGTTTGAGATGAGAGAAAAGGCAAACATTCTCTACTTATAAAATTTCAGTTATTTTTTGGTTTTGGTTTTCTTAATATGTTGGCCATGGCTTCAAACAAGATAAGATTTGCTAACAAGAGATTCTTAAGAGTAACACATGGCAGAAATGTTTGCGTAGACACATACGTACGAACGTCTCATGTGTGATATCAAAAGAAACTGGAATTTTAGGGAGATATCAATCATACCAGTTATTATAGGTGCTACAGGGCTTATGAAGAAGAACTTGAAGTCCTACCTAACTAATATTCCTGGTGAACTAAGTGCGAAAGAGACCCAGACAATTGTACTTAAGGGAACAGCGAGGATACTAAAAAGAGCTCTCAGTTGGTTTCAATAAAAAGCAGGGCAACGTTGGCAGCTGGTGTAGCTACCCCATACCTAGCATTACAATCTTCAAAGAAAGAAAAATTTTTTTAAATATGTCAAAAATTTCAAAAACTACCTCACAAATATACCCAGTGAACCAAGTGCAAAAGAGATTCAAACAATTACACTTAACAGGACGGTCAGAATCTTAAGATCTCTCGGCTGGAATATCTGAGTTAGTTGGTGAACGTTTGGCATCTGGTAGGATGCTCCATCCCCAGCTAGCGCAAACTGATAAGAAAATTGAAAAAAAAAAAAAACCACGGTTCTTTGGATTAGACTGTTAAGGAATTCTTTATTTAATCTCTTTTTCAACAGCTTTTCATCTGTTTTCACGTATACATTTTTTTTTTCTTGACATTAAAATAAAGTTTCCAACGTTTCTATCTCCATTCGTCTCAGGTCCTGGATATGACCTTAAACTATATCCAGTCTCCAGCTTGCGGGCTTTGGGGAGTGTGGAGCCACCCTTTAATTGCCATTGCTCCCAGGTCCACTCTGACCAGGAGTGGTAGTACCTGTTAGGGTCCCAACTATGGGTTAAATAGAAACCGACTTGAAAACAACAAATATATTCTATTAAAAAAATTTTCTTCAAAATAGCTGGATTTGGCATTAAATAACCTGAAAAGGGTTGATATGCCGTAAAACAAAAACAACCAACCAACCATTTGTCTTAGCGCTTTTTGTTATTTCACACGGCTTGTTCAAGGAATTAAAAGTTATGTTCAATAATTTCTAATAATCGGTGATTTTGTAGTTTACCTTATACAAAATATATAAACATAGACACGCTAGCAGGGAGAGCCGACATTGTCAGGGATTGAATGATCTACAAATGTTCTACTCTCCAATACTTGTACTGTCATTGAAATCAGTGAAAACGCTCATTTTTTAATCAAATCGATTGATTGCCTGCTTTAGATAGGGAGTCCCCCTCCATCCATAGTATACTCGGACGGAGCTTCACATACTTCGCCGCAGTAACAGTTATCAATATATATTAGTTTACATTGCACTTTAGAAAATCTACTATTGATTTTATAAAATTATCTGTAAATAATTGATTCACTTAAAGTTTAAAATGCAAACGTCAAGTATCGCGGTTCAGTGGTGCTCTACAAAGAATTATTTCAGACACCCTCCTGTCTTAGCAAAGAACCAACTGTTGATTTTATTAAGTTATTTTTACATAATCACTTGAATTACAGTTAAATGTACAAAAATCAAGTACCATGGTTCAAGTGTGCTCTAAAAAGAAACATTCATTTTGAACGCGCCCCTGTATTATATAAAAATATGATATTATAGACTGGCCATTTCTGTTTATGTGATGATAAAACTCAAATGCACTTGTGATGTTAGGTTGTATAAATAGAGTTAACTTTGGTCAAAATCGGACTTCCTTCTTTAATCATCTAGATTTTTACGATTTTCAATACTTATCGGACATATTCCGATACAAAACCTATATAAGAACACTCCAGGCACATCAAGTACCTTTCTGTGAAAATTTTTAAAAATTGTCCCAGCCGTTTCAGAGTCCATAGGAAACGAACGAACACACAAGAGAGTTCTTTTTATATAATAGCTTCCTTCAGTTTTGACAGACTATGGATACCCACTGTTAAAAGGTGCCTGTGCGTGGAGTTTTTGTGGCAAGAGTTATGCAATCTCCAACCACACCTCTCCTGAGTCAGCGTTGTTAAATACCAGTGGCGAGTGGATGTTCAGGACAACTGGAAACAATGCCGAGATAAGCGGAGAGTACATACAGCACCTAGAATTCCCAAATGGTTACTCATCTGGTACTAGCCAGGCTCAACGTTGCTTAACTTCGAATGGCCTGACGAGAACTTGTGTGTCAACGTGATTATGCTGTATGATATTTTATATTCGACACACACATACACACTTCCAAAAAATCGGCCCAGTGGTTTCAGAGTCCATAGGAAACGAACAAACAGACAGGCACACACAAAATTCTTTTGATATAATAGTAGAGATACACACACACACGCACACACGCGCACACACACACACACACACACACACACACACACACAGAAACAAAAGCTCAAGTATCAATCACTTGATTCAGTCTTTCTTGACAGCAAATAGTTTAATTTTATGAGATTTGTTGCTTCTAAATTCTTTCAGTCGAACGATATCAGTTGTGGGTGAAGGAGGGCCCACCGACCAACGCCAAATTGAATCAATATTAAAACTCAAACTATGGCCGAAGGATAAAAATAGAAACACAAGAAGCACGAGTCAAGCGACGGAAGATGAAAAATGAAACAAAAACCTATTCACTGGGCGCAGTCGGTTTTGTTACGGACTTCACATAGTTGTTGCCAGTCATCGTAAATCGTTGCTTTTAGAAAATCCTTCCTCTAGACCTTGTTAATACAGATGCACATTTTGATCGTGCAGTTACGCGCAGCAATCTGTGTGAGTCACATGGAAACAGCTACCATCGATGCTTATTTTTAAGTGGCCGCCTTTGGTTCATGACATTTCACAAGATATACGACGACACACGCATCTCGATAGTTTAGTAAATTGGAAAGAGGTTGTTGTTGTTGTTGTTTAGTTCTATCTCCCACTGCAAGAACTTAGACATCAGGGTCGGAAAGTGTGATTGAGAAGTCAGCGTCTCGGAGGAGGGACACTCGGACGTGCAAAAAAGTGCCTGGGCAACCCCGTCGGCATTCCCGGTAGGGGCGCCTCAGGCGATTAGCAATAAACTATCTACAAATTCTTGATGAGCTGTCCCCTTAAATAATTCAATTTACCAAATTTCCACTACTAACGATTGTTACGATACTGTCCGATTGATTACCATACACCCACTAATCCTTATCCTCAAGTGACCTCCAGGGATAGATAAATGGTGACTCGTGTGTGTGTCTTTGAAGTTTTTAAGCTTTAAAACTATACAAAAAAATATTTTTTATCATTCGTTAGAAAACCATCTAGTCAGTAAGTCATTTAATCACATGCAATCACTGCATCAACTCGCTCTCGAATTTACTATAGTACCAATAATTTATTTTTTAAGGGATCATCAGTTGTTTACCATGAAACACTGTTTCGAGGATTTAAAAACAAAACAGTATATTACATCATGGCTCCCCAGCAGTGTTGATCAAACACCACCACCCTTAATCTTAGGAAGAAGACATGTTACAAACATTTGATCCAATTTCCTATTCTTAATTGCAATTACTAACCTTTTCGTACTATAAAAATGAATTTCTTACCTGTACGATTCATCAATTTCCACATTTAAAATGGATATATTTTTTAATTTATCAGTCTTGTATTTATAAGATTTGGATTAATCCATTTAACTATATATATATATATATATATATATATATATATATATATATATATATATATATATATATATATATATGAAAAATCCTTATTTGATGAAAAAATAAATAAATAAAAATAATATTCTATACACATTTTTAATGACATACTTAAAAAAAAAAGTTTTTAAAAGGTGAAACAAAAATGAAAGTAAAACTTCCCGGGTAACGTCCGAAAAATAAACTATTGTACTCAATCCCGTGATTATGTTCTGGAATTTGAACCTTCAACCTCTAGACCAATGTTTCCCAAACTTCAGGACATCATTGAGCCCCTAAGCAGGGCAAAGGTTTTTCACGGAGCATTAACAAGATAATTTCTCAAATATGAAAAACATTAATTTCAAATTTTAACTTATACTTGTTCATTAGTTGTTCCTTACTTGTTCATTAGTTGCTCCTGCTTGTGATTTTATTATATTTTTGCTTTGGATTAATTAAAAATTGTTGCATTTATTGTCAATTATCTTTTTCTAGCGAGGGTACCCGACGTTGCTCGGGTGTGGTGAGGTGAGGGGGGGGTTTAAATCAAAACAATAATAAAATGGAAATTAAAGAATAAGCGAACGAAGAAAAAAATGGCATAAATAACCCTTTTTAAAAAATCGGAAATACAACAAAAACAGCGAACGTGATGGAAAAATAAAAAGGAAAAATAAAGAATAAACGAACAAAAAAATGGTATAAATAACTTTGTTTAAATATTAAAACTTTAAAAATAGAAAAAAAAAACATGTCCGATATGTCGGTGCGAAAGTGTAACCTTAAGACTACGACGCTGTTTACTATAACCACTACTCTATGATCGCGTGATCAAACTTAGGTCCTTTATTTTTCTATTTAAACCAATTAAAGAAAGAACGTTTTCTGCGCGTGCGTGTTTCGTTAAATGGTCATGAAGGAACGATTTTTTTGTTACCCTCCCTCATCGCGAACGTCAATTTCTATCGGAAATAATTGATCGTTTTTTTCTCATTTTCACATATTATTCGACCAAGACATTGCCTTTTCAGACGGTACCGGTTTCGACCTGGTCTGATGCCGTTGAGAACAGTTTTAGCGAGACATACAAACACACATACATTTAAACAGACAGGTGAGATTTGTATAATAGATTTACTTTTTCATGAACCATCATGAAACTCATTACACTTGTAATTATCTATCATCTCTTTCCAGTAAAAAAGATCAATAATTAAATATCTGCAGCTATTTAATTTTTCCATATAAAGCATTTAGGCCTCTTTAAGAAAGGGCTTCCAGAATCCCTCAGTCTAACTCAAGGAATCGTAGGGTCCCGTGGAGCCCACTTTGGGAAACCTTGCTCTAGATGAGTATCATTTACAAATGAATTTCACCTCGTGATTTATAGCGGCTTCGCTACGGTAGCCATTCTTAACCATCATTGACCGCTCGGCTTTATGTATTTCTCCGTTTACCTCCTATTTCCATACAAAAGATTCATAGCCCGAAAAACAAAAAGGTCAAAAAGAAGCTTTTTATTGTTTAAGATTAAGACATTAGGTTTTGTATAAAAATAAAAAATATATATTCGTATTACAAAAATAACAATCAAACTTTTCTAAATAGAATATTATGAAGTTAATTGATATTACATTTCCTTGACATGAAATAATATGAAAAGAAATACTTTTAAATTATCAGGTACTTCAATTATTTACTCTCGACTATATCATTTGTGTCCTCTAGGGGTAAATTTACCCCTAATTGAGATCCTCTACGCTATGGGTTCGTAAACCTAGGTGCGGGCGACACTCAAAATACAATTGAGAATTACTTAGGATTTCTACCAATACAAATTAGCAATCCTGGTACGAAAAATTAAAAGATTAAGATTAGAAAAAAAATATATTTAAGTTGAACTACTTTACTAAAGACAAGTATGACTTACGTGAGTCAATGACGATCTCCCAATAATGAGATTTCCAAATATAGAATCTTTATATTAATAACGTACGTACGTGTGTGTCACGGTTTCCAGATTATAAATTATTCAATCGGGAGAACCTATTTATTGAAAAGGATAGAAGGCGATAACATACTACAAACATTGAATTAGTATATAGATATGCTAATTTAATATTCGTAGTATGTTTTCATCTTCTATCCTTTTTAATAAATAGGATCTCCCGATCACCAAAAACGCAATGTAAAAAAAAACAAAAAAACTCAAAAAAAAAAAAAATAATGTCGCTTTTGGGTGGTACATGAAACTAAAATATACCTTATTAGATTTCTAGCCAGGCTCCAAGGGTAGTATCTGTTCTGTCTAAAGATGGTATAATGATATTGTGGGGTAGCGCTGGCCATTCATACGATGGGAATATGTAACAGATTCCTATAATGATATTGGAGATAAACCGTAATAACCAGATATATTGACACTACATAAACCAAATTACTTCGATAAATATTTTTGAAAATTTAAAATGGCTACAATAATATTGTGGAGTCTCCATTCACGCTGAACGTCCACAAAATACCCAGCAATAATATATAACATATGAAAGGTGGCACCGTGGAATTCACACAGGTCCCGCTAGTATACTAATAATCTTTTATCACTCTCGAAATCTACTGGAAAGAATTTTTTTTTAAATAATAAGTCTACTAGACATTGGATTTTTATTCTATAAAAAAATAAAATAAAAAACAAACACAAAGTTTTCATTAGCCACTTAAAAACCTAACCAGTATTTTCACGAAAATAAAAACAAAATTTTCATTAGGCACCTTCCAGCGGTTTACATAACCTGCCCGTAATATGCCGACCGTAACGCAGTCCATATTCCGCATCAGTACCCAATTTTTAAAAAGACCAGATGGATGCAGAAATAATGGTGAATGAATAAATGAAAAAGGACATTTTTGCGGTAGTCGATCCAAATTTGAGTGGGGTCGGGTATGAAAGTAGAATAATAATCTAGGAAGAAACACATCAGGTGGGTTTCGGGGTCAAGTAGGTAACACATGTCTTAACAAGGTGTAGAGTAAACACACACACACACACACACACACACACACACACCCCAAAATGTTGTGAAAAGGTCAGAAAATGTCATGTCATAAACACAACACAATTGTTGAATGACAACCGCGGCAATTTCACAAACTAATATCAGACAGCTGTTTACAGCATGGGAGCATCATCTCTGTTGGAGTTAAAACAATTGTTGAATAAATAATCACACACGATTAAAGCTATAAAATCTAACAGTTATCTTGGCGAATTTTTTTTTTCAAAGTCAGACCCAAATAGCAATCCGTCAGACATAACGATACTTGATTTCCACTAGCCTATTTTTTTTTCATTTGCTTCTCTTTCCACTGTTATTAACACAAATATATTTTATTTCGTTTCATTTTTTTCCTGAATATACTTATCCCAGCTAATAAAAATGTAAGAGTGGAGACATTTTCTTTAATTCAATTTAAGATATTGCGTGCAATTTTAGACTTTTTTTCCTATCTTAATAATTTCGCTGCCATATATTATATCATCTACACTTGAGAAAGTCATGTTGAAATTCTGATTCTGCTACGGCTATTGTCATTGGTTGGTTAGCCATGACTGATTAAACACACATTCTGATTGGATATTCATAGCCACGTTTCCTTTTTTATGCAGATAGTTAATTAAAAACCCAACAATTAAAAGTTCAAAATCTTGCAAGTGAGATTTATGACATTTTATAAATTATAATGAAAAATTATTCCTACCATTTTGAAAAGTTACCAAACTGAATATTGTCAGATATAGGAAATAACCTGTAGGTATATATGAACCTGAAGCCCCAATGGAATTCAGTAACAAAAAAATGGGTCAAAGTGCCGATGTGTACCATTTAAGTACTCACCTTTCGAAAGTTGATTTTTAGTTTTTTTTTTTTTTAACGAATATCACATTTAAAATTGCCGTCGACAAGTAATTTTTATAATATTAAGACATTTATTCTTCAATGTATTCTATAATGGTTTTCAGTGGTCGCCATTTTGTTTTTAACTACTGACGATACAAATCGAAGCGAACAAGCGCATTTAAGTAAAAAGCAAAATGGCGACCATTTAAAATCATTAATGAATACATTGGATAA
Organism: Euprymna scolopes; assembly: GCF_053919585.1. Taxonomy (NCBI): domain Eukaryota; kingdom Metazoa; phylum Mollusca; class Cephalopoda; order Sepiida; family Sepiolidae; genus Euprymna; species Euprymna scolopes. Next base: position 987,194 of record NC_136493.1, read on the forward strand.
TAAAAATCTAAATATCATTAAAACTACTTGTTGGCGGCAATTTTAAATATGATATTCGTTCAAAACATATCGGAATACTTAAAAAATAAATAAAAAAACTTTGAAAGGTGAGTTTTTAGTTGGTACGTATCGGCATTTTGACAGAACAAATATTAAAATAGTGTAGAGTATAGTGTATGTGTGTGAGGAGGAGGAGGAGGAGGAGGAGGAGGAGGAGGAGGAGGAGGAAGTCGATAAGTTAAAAAGACATGGACAACCTGTGATGACTGTTTACGCGTAGGGTACAGTAAATGGGTGTGTGGCTGTCTGTAGCAAAACATAGGTATGCCTGATTATATTTGGCTGTGTGTGAAAAGGAAGGGGAAGGAATGGCTACTTGATTTATTTAAATAGCGACACCTGGTGATGAATAGGTGGGTTGGTAAAAGTTACTTGCTATAAATATATTTTCATAGAACCAAATGTATTAACTATAATAAATATAAACGCATATGTTTTATGTTTTTATAGATTTCTATGCAAAGAACTCGCGCCTAAACTAATTTACCAATAATTATGAATTTCGGAACATAGTTACTAGGCATAAACGTGGGTAATGTGGGCTATATTTAATTTCATGCAACGGTGGAAACTCTTTCAGTAAATTCAGATTCTTGTGAAATTCTAACAATGCATATTCGACATAAATTAATAAATATTCCCTAAAATTCAGGGTTTTTGAAAAATATTTTAAAGAACTTTTAAGCGATAGAATATATGCATATTTAAATATTTCAGATTTGCATTAAATCTCATCTATAGTAATTATACAACAATTAAGCAAGATTCCCTAAAATTTCAATTTATTCTTAAGACTCCTGACGTTTTTTTAAATGTTAGGCATTTTCCAGAATAAAAATCATGTAATGAATTTGTATTAAAATTGGAATAAGGATTCTAAATATAAGGTTTATTATCATTATATGTTGATTTTAATCTTTGTAAGGGGGAAATAAAAGTGGTGAAAAAAAAATTAATCAGGAAATTAATTTTACCCATCCTAGAACAGATATTCTTCTAGTGTGTGTATATGTATATATATATATATATATATATATATATATATATATATATATATATATATATACATACAATAACAACATTGAAAAATAACAACAATAACAAAATCTAAATTTATAAGCGATAAAAATAAACAGTATAATTAATCTAGGGATTATGGCCTAACGGTTAAGGCACCGGACTGTAGCAAAACATGGTCTGATGTTCGATCCCTAGAAACAGTTAAACTACGCTGATGAGAGGTAAAAACCTTGAAACACGCGTGTACGTAGATTACTGTTTTAAAAATAATATATATATATATATATATATATATATATATATATATATATATATATATATATATATACAGTTAATTAAGTTATCAAAGAGAATATCTTCAAAAAAAACATCAAGATAGAAAAAGGCTGAATACTGTTACTAAAGTAAAAATATTAAGCAAAAAATGAATAAACATTAAATATAACTTTATTATAACATCAGAACAGGAAAAAGTAAAATAGAGAAAGACAAAAAAAGAAACCTCTTTCGGCCATGACATTTCGAAGGTAACTGCTTCTCATCAGAAGAGGAGAAGCTAGAACTATACAAAATGTAAATATAGATAGAAACTGCCTTAAAACATTTAGATTGGAAATGAGAATGAATAAGAAATAAAGAAATATAAAAAAAAATAGGCATAAAATATAAAATGGAAAAAAGAAAAAATAATGAAAAATATTAAAATTATAAATAATTTAACTGGGAGGAAAGAGATAAGTAGAGGAAGGAGAGAATATGGAAATAAAAAATAGAAAGGGAGTATTAGATGTAAGTAATAGTGAAAAAAAAAAGAAAATAGGGGTCACTATAAGATATGTGTAACTTATATTATTCAGTTTTTACTTAATGTATATACAGAGTGAACCAAAAGTAGGTGTACAGTAAAACATTTATTTATCGGTCAAACACATTCTCCCTCTTTTTATATATATATATATATATATATATATATATATATATATATATATATATACACACACACATTTTGTGTGTATTGATATTCATTTTAAAACCCCTTGTTTATATTTATTTAAAAAGAAAATACAACGTTCTTATGAGTCGTAGAATTGCATTCATCTGCAAAAGATTTAGCTAATTCGCATATTCTTTTAAACATTTATTCTAATTTCCTATTAGTTTTTTTTCCGGTTTTCTTATGTGATGATTCTCTTTAGTTAACTATTACGTGTAATTATATTCATACGGATATTCTACATGATTTATACTTACGTAATATTTGCGTAAAAAGGTTACCTCTTTCTATATATATTTATGTATGCGTATATATATTTGTTTAAAAAAGTTTGCCTACCAAACTCCTCTATCAGTTTTTGGTCTACAAACATGAAACTTCATATATAGGGTATTTTAACTCATGCAAAACTTTATATTTGGGTTTTAGCCGGGGAAAATCGATGTAAAAGTGTCAAAATTGAAAAAAAAAATTTGCCAGATGAAGGTTGAATGACTGCATTACGAATATGCATGTGTGACGTAGTAGCTATTGGTTCATGTCTTAATTTTTAGCCTTGCAGCAAACATATCTTCACAGCTCAGGCATTAACGTCAACGGAAAAGTAAATCATAATCTAAACGTTTTGGTTTTGATTCTCGAAGCTACACAATATCAGCGTTTCATCCCCATAGTTATTCAAGCCTGACGCTCTCACATGGGGATGAAACGTGGAAGCTTCTGTGTAGCTTAGTTGCCATATTTTTTCACAAATTACTATCCTACTATACTGATGTATTGAGCATTATTTAAATAAATACTGAAAACTGATACATGAAATATATTTCCTGATATATTTCATGACTACTTAAAATGTTATGAGATTATTTATATATCTCCAAAAGTGAGAACGTGGGTATACGAGGACATTTTTCAACCTATATACCCAACGAATTTTTGATCTACAAACTTGAAATTTGGTATATAGGGTATTCAGACATATGGAAAAAAATTATAATTATGAGTAGGTTTGAAAACATTTCGTAAAATCATGTCAAGCTGGTCTAATGGTTAATACTGGACTCACAGTCTAGGTTTTGGTTTCGATCTCAGCTCAAGTAATATATATATATATATACACCCAGAATAAATGAAGTTTAAAAAAAAAAAAAAAAAAAAAACCCATAAAACTCGTATGCACATGTCTCAATTTTCAGTATGAATTACAATATAATATTTATAAGTATTTTATGATCGGACAACACCCAGCGGCCTGCTAGTATAGCTATAAAGAGAAAGAGAGAGGTCAATAAACAAACTATAAACGTACATAGTATACATATACACGGGGGGGGGGGATTTAACACCACTGTCTTATCAGTGAAACTATTTACACACGCGCGCGCACGTACGTGTGCGCGTTTTATAATATGGACTTGAAGGTCTACTATGTCTGTAGATGAATATATTGATCCGCAAACCGTTCCGCAGATTATTGATCCAATGTCCGAAAGATAAACAGGATTCTGAACGATTCTGTTCGAGCAGAAAAATGTAGGTCAAATATCCTTAAGGAAATTTAAGAATGAAATGATGTGCAGCTCATAAATAGTCGCCTCCTTCCATTTTTTCTTCCATATATTTTGGTGGAGGAAGTGTATGCGTGTGCGTGGGAGGAGGATACCAATCGCTGGATCCAACGATTTCGACGCATCTTTTTTTTTTTTTTTGTATTTTTTTTTTTTTTTTTTACAGTTATAGTGCAAAATAAGGATACAGGCCAGGATCAGAGTGGAACATCTGCTCTGATGCTATGCTCCAGCTAATTTGTACTTAGTCAATGGAGGAGGAAACGCTTCTATACTAAGGCAATTTTATTTTTGCCTACTTCCAGAGTGCCCCATTTTGGGGAGCTGGTTTTCCCCCACATTAAAAACGACCTTGTGTCACATTTTGCTTTCGTGGGGAAGCAAATAATTACCCAATTTTTTTTAAGTTTCACTACAAGTAAAACACGATGCACTAAAACACTTTTTCTCTCATTTAAGAATGAAAAAAAAAAGCAGATTTAAAACAAAGTCGGATGTTGTTTTTTATTTCTTATTTATGTTTGTTTTTTAATGATACTTATGCAGAATATGGATCGTGCTATTTTCAATTTAAATTCAATTTTTATGGTATTTTTTGTTTATTAAATTGTTAGGTGAAAGAATAGAATAGTTACAAAACGCTCTCCGTTCCCCCTGTTAAAATAAATTTCTAAATAATAGTTATTATTTCAGCGCGGTTTACATTCTGCATAAGTACCTTTGTAATTTAACTGGAATTTTTATTTATATTATTTTTATCATCACTCTAGCAACTGGTTCAATATGACAAAGCAAGAAAGCTCTGATCCCCAGCTGGCATCAATTGTGATGGATGGCTCTCGTCTGGGTGAGGCCCCGTGTTTTGACAAGCTTCTGGGTTTGACCTTTACTCCTGATCTGAAATGGAACACGTACATCAAGTCTGTTGCCAAGGTCGCTGGAAAGATGGTGGGATCCTTCTACCGCTCCAGAAGATATCTCACTACTGATGCAATTCTCTATCTATATAAAAGCCAAGTACGGCCAAGGATGGAATACTGTTGCCATATCTGGGCAGGAGCTGCCAAAAACAGCCTATCATGCCTTGACAGAGTACAAAATAGACTTCGTGGTTTAGTGGGGGATGCCCTTTTCTCTACCCTGCAACCCCTCTCCCACAGAAGAGACGTTGCGAGCCTATCCTTGTTTTATCGTTATTTTCATGGCAGGTGCTCGTCTGAACTCCAATCCCTGGTCCCCCCTCGCCAATCTTTCACGAAAAACACCCGTCTAGCTGAATCCACTGTGAAAAATTTCCCCCATTCTATATCTGTGCCTAAATCAAAACGCGGATTTCATGAACAAAGCTTCTTTCCTAGAACTGCACGCCTGTGGAACTCTGTTCCGTCTGCCTGCTTCCTTCCGGACTACAACTTGGATGTCTTCAAGTCTAATGTTAACAAATTCCTAATGAACCGCCCCTCTAATTAAACACTTCATCAAATCTCCTCACTAACGTAATGTACTTGCAATAACCCTTATCCCTGAGTGGCTTCCGGGCCTTGATAAGTGGTGATCTCTGTGTAAAAAAAAAAAAAAAAAAAAAAAGCTGACCGACTGTTTGACCTAATTTCAATGTTTTCAAAATGAGTCTCTCGAATAATGAAAAATTATTGTTTCAACCCCCCCCCCCAACTCTGCTATGCACTAATTTGATCTCTGGCGACCCCAATGGAATGCATACGACAGCATTTCTTCTTTATCATAATGACATTGAATCTGATCGTAGTTTCTGACTTTTACCCGCCACCCCAACATACATATTTCGTGATTGTTTTATGAGAGATAAAGTAGTGGGAGTGGAGATAAGAAGTTGCACTATTAGTCAATTTGTTTTTGTTTTGTTTTTTTTTTTGTTTTTGTTTTGTTTTTTTGTTTTTGTTTTTTTTTTTGCTTTTTTTTGTTACTCATGAAAATATTGGTTTGGGACGAAGGGCGTTGAAATTAAAAACAAACTAATTTGTTATCAATTTATTCGAAATGATTGATAAAGACATCATAACCAAGTGATGTTCTGCCTGGTACAGACATTGGCGGCTACAGCTCTCCATACATCTCTCTCCCTCGAGGTATTCATGAATTCATTGTTGTTCATCATTTTTGATGTTGCTCAGGTGTTCAGCCTGTCAACATATGTTTTTCGCTATCATTAATAGCTTAATAACGATCAGGTGCCACTTGTCTATCCTGGAAATCCCTACTGAGCGAGGTGTTCTGATTCAGAACCCTGTTCACATTGTTTCTCAAATAAAGAGTCTGCTGTATCGCCACAGCTTTCTTTGCAGTTGTACAGACAGGAGGTTGTAGTTTCTTTCTGCCCGAGCAGTGTCCATACTGAGCGATTAACAATCAAATTTAAGAAACTGTTGGGTGGCATCCCTGCAGATTTTGACGTCGGACTATTCCTGACGTAATTTCTGCTAAGCAGGTTCTGCTTTTCAGTCAGTTTGGACCCAAGATTCAAAGGGAGAAAGTCATAATTATTTGTCCTTCAGTTGAGCAGAGTCTCCATTCAACTAACACACTTGTTTCTATTGATATATTATTCATTTCACTGTTTCCGAGTCTTTTCGTTATTTATTCCTCTCAAGGTTTACACCACAATAGAAAAGATGATGTCATTTGAACAAACGTTTCTTTCCCCTTTCTGATGTCATTTGAACAAACGTTTCTTTCCCCTTTCTTATATATCAAAACTGAAACATGTCAACATGTGAGAAAAAAAAATGATCAACAGATTTAACAGACATGTAAAATCTGTCATATTTAATAATAATAATAATAATAATGATATATATATATATATATATATATATATATATATATATATATATATATATATATATATATATACGGGTCACGTTGTCAGTATGTTGGATTTCTGCTGGCCGAAACAACTCTTCTATGGGCAGCTAAAAGAAGGAAAGCTCACTCAAGAATGCCAGAGGAAACGATATAAGGCTCTGAAAGCAAACCTGAAGTAGTGTGGCATCAATACATACACATGGAAGACCCAATCCAAGAACAGGCAAACCTGGAGGCAGACCATCGCTAAAGGCACACGACCACCTTCAAGGTCAACCGACATGTGGACCTCAACGGAGAAGAAAAAGAGAAGGAGGAAGAGAGGGAGAACAATGTTCTCAAGCCAACCCTCCAAATGGAAATGGAGCTGCTTGCCCTCACTATGAAAGGCAGTTGAAGGCCAGGATCGGCCTTGTCAACCACCTCTGCACACACTAAAATCCAGAAGACGACAACTATCCTCACTGCTGAGGGGTTGCCAAGAGAGAAGTACATACACATACAGGCTATATATATATATATATATATATATATATATATATATATATATATATATATATATATATATATATTAGTGTCTGTGTGGAAACTGAAGAGCAGAGAGTGGAATGATTGTGGACTCACCATTAACACCAAGGTAAATGTTTATATAGCGTGTGTTGTCATAGTGCTCCTTTATGCCACAGAAACTTAATCAACCCACCAGAGACTCGTCAGGGTTCTAGGACACTTCCATCTTAAGTGCTTGAGAAGAATTTGGAACATCAAATGGCAAATGCACACGCGAGACACATAGGTGCTAGAAAAAGCACTGTGTCAGAGTCTTGAATTCATGATTACCACTGTACAGTTGCACTGCGTAGGTCACCTCATATGTATGGATGATGGTCGCCTTCCAAAGCTACTCTTCTATGGAGAACTTGCGAGTGGTAAGTGTCCACAACATAAGCCCAGAAAGCTGTGCAATGATGGCCTCAAAAGCAAGCTGAAGATTATCGATATTGATGTCGACATTTAGGAAGCAACTGTGGTTAATTGTGACGCTTGACGGGAATTGGTAAAAAACTCCGGTTCTTTATATATAAAGTGTGTGAAATAAAAAATATATGGAAAAATCTTATCATAAATCTGAAAAACGTAAAAAAAAGTATTATGAAAAGATTGTGTTTAAATTTTTCTGGCAAAATAAATATAAGTTTTCTGGAATTATTTCCAAGTTAAGTATTAAGTTAAAGTCTTAAGATAATGAATTAATGCAATAAATGTACTTAACTTTTGCTAAAAAAGGCAATAATTATCCAAAAATGTGTCAGCAGCAGCAACGAGGTTTGTTTATTAATGTAAAATAAAACATGGTGGCCAAATTCAAAAAAAGTATGGAAGCACATAAAAACTTCTACAGGCGTATCTGAAAATGACGTCAAGTGGTTAGAGAGAGAGGGGGTGACAAAACCGACTGGTTTTCTTCCTTTTCTTAGAGCTGTGCATCCATACATACCTACATAGTAAACGTTTGTATAATTTTTACCATTTTTAAATTAAATTATTTTTCTATGTTCCTGCTTTTAAATTGTATTTTATTTTTCAAGATTATATTAAATTATATTATGCTGATGATTATACGATCAACCATGCAATAAAAATAATTAAAATCTTACGAATAAAAATTATGCTAAAAATGTAAACCTTAATAAAAATAAATATTTTTTGCAAGTATAACTTTTTTGTGTGAGAATATTAAATAAACAATGTTTAATTCAATGAAAATATCGTTTCATATAAAAAAAAAAAGCAAAATTAAATTCATTTTTTTTCTTTACTACTGAAAACCATAACTTCAGTAAAGGTGTTTTTTGTTTAATCAAAATAATACATTTTCACTGGGATTCAAATAAAAATAATGAAATCATTATATCTTGTGAACATTGTTTGACAAATACTGAAAATTTCATTAAAATTGGTTAATTTCCTGATTTTTGGTGAATTTTTAAGTTAAAAGGAGGTGTCAAAACGTTTATACATTTTAAGTATCGGCCATTCATTTTGCACATACCTTTATATATATATATATATATATATATATATATATATATATATATATATATATGCCATTTCCATAGTTTAGAATGTATAAGCATTGAAATCTAGAAAGTAAATATGGTGGTAGCTTGTGGTGTTCTTCCCTGGCCCTAATTTATAAAATGTTCCTGTCAGCCTATTAACATTTCAAATGGACTGTGGGTCAGGAGGGATGCAGATTTCATTCTATACAATTATTACCAGAAAAGTCAAAATATATTGTAAGAAAAACATTTGGGGGGGGGGAATAAGAGGGGTACATAAATGGGGGACCCCTCTTATCTCATCAGTCTCCATAGGAAACCATGGAGAGGAGGGGAGGGGGTAATTACTGGGAATGACTTGATCAGGCACATAGAAAGAAGAGAGAAAAGGATAAGAGAGGGGAGAGAAAAAAAGAGTAAAGAGAAGAGAGGGACAAAGGGAGAAAGAAAAGAGAAAGAAAGAAGAAAGAAGAGAGAGAACTAAGAGAGAGAGAGAGAAGAGAAAGTGAAGAGAGAGATAAACGGGAAGAGAGAGATAAAAGGAAAGAGAGAGATAGAGACAAGGGAAGAGAGAGATAGAGACAAGGGAAGAAAGAGAGAGATAGAGACAAGGGAAGAAAGAGAGAGATAGAGACAAGGGAAGAGAGAGAGAGATAGAGACAAGGGAAGAGAGAGAGACAAGGGAAGAGAAAAGAGAGAGAGAGAAGGAAAGATAGAAGAAAGAGAGGAAAGATAGAAGAGAAAGAGAGAAAAAGGGAAGAAAAAAGAAAGAGAGAGAAGAGAAAAGAGAAATAAAATCTTTTCTTGCCGAGACAATAGTCTGCGGGCTGCAGCCGGGCGGGGTGAGGGAGATAATCGGAATGAAATCAGGGTGGAGGTAGAATTTAAGTTACTTGACACTCGTATACTATTCGCCCACCTCACGTCCATCTCACCCTGTCCCAGTTTTTACTTGACCTTTACAAGTGACTTCCTACCTGAGTTTGTTTCACCTGTGAACTTTACAATGTGCAGAGGGAGGAGGGGGTGAGGAATGAGTATTACACCAAAACAATTGTCAACCATTCTTACTTTTTATAGATTACATTGAAAAACGACTTTTTGTTAGTTTTTTTTTTGTTTTTGTTTTTTTACAGTTGAAGCCCAACCATCTACACAGGGTAAAATATTATATTTTGGGAGGAAATCGACACAGACAAGGTATGAAGTCACTTAATGTAAAGAGCTACCAATAAGAAAAGATGGTTATTGCAAAGACAGATGCCTATTGACTTTAGTAAAAAGAAAGTAGGAGGAAAACAGTTAGGTGGGAAAAAGTTCCACAAATTTGCAGTTCTTGGATAGAAGCTACCGGAATGGAAAGCTTTGTGCAAATAAGGTATTAAAACAGCAAATTGATGGAGACCAACGAATCAAACGAGCTGGAACAAAGGCAGCAGGGAACAGATCAGACAATTCTGAAGAACACATGTCATAATAGTATTTATAAAAAAGACTGAGACTAGCAACATCACGTCTGTGAGAGAGAGTTGCAATGAAGAAAGGGGGGGAGGTCGATCAAATTCATTGGAAAATTACATTCCTACCTACATCTCTTTATATTTTTGTTCATCAGTTATATAACAACATTTTGGGGCTATTATATACGAAAACAATATTTAAATATTGCATTAAATGACTAAAAAAAATGTTGATTTGCCTCAAATCAGACCAAACTTAACTTGCAGAGATTTACGTGATTAAACTGTAGTTGAAATTTCATTTAATTACACGTAAAAATGATTCACTAAAACTTCCATGCAACCCCATCCAGAAAACTCTTGTATGAAAATAAATTATACATAACTAGCATGGACACCCGACGTTGCCCGGGTAGACATGAAGTTCGGTTTTGGCACTCTACAGCTGCTATACTAACGATATTGAATAACCCCCAGAAAAGAACGGAAGAAGTAGGTGACAATCTGAACCCCCCTGCCCAATGAATAAAAAAAACTTTTGTTTCAATCAAAATAGCAGAAAGTTTCTGTGCGACCGCAAAAAACAAATAAATAAAATAAAAATAGCCGCGGTAAGCAGGCTCACATCTGAAACGTGAGAGGGAAAGAAGGGAAGAACGTTACCTGGCAAACGCTTTTGCCCATCGGACCACAACGACTTATGACGTCATGACCCTTCAAAATAACATTTATAAGCATAGTTTCAGTGTGATACGCATATGCGACTTGCAAAAATGGCGTCACAAAAAGTGACCCTCCTTGCAAGAAATGGTCCAGTTGACCACCGCAGAATTAATCATTTTTTTCTTCTAAATTTCACATATTATGCGTCCGTGGCATTGCTCTTTCAGATGGTAGTGGTTTCGACCCGGTCTGATGCAGCTGACAAAACTTTTTAGCATGCATACGAACACACACATAAACATACAAACCGATGTTTGAGATTTACATAATAGATAAGATATCATATTCACAATTCTTCCTTCTCCCCCTAAAAAGTCTGAATATGACACAAGGTCACGTTTTTTACAAGGAATCCAGTTCCTCGAAAAAAAAAAAAAAAAAGAAATAGGCGTGGATGATCATGAAAATCAGATCCCTTAGCATTCATTCCGTAGGCATGCTTGAAGAAAGCAGCAACAAATCAATCCCCCTCCCCAGAGAAGAGATAATGCTTGGGAGCATGATTTGAGACAGAGCAAGACCGTACTGCGATCTGATTTTAGCTTGAAGAGTAAAGAAAGTCGGTATTTATAAATTATGTACGTTATGCACGTCGATACGCAGAATCTCAAAATTTCATTGAAAAAAAAAGAAAAAAAAGGGCGCTTTCACTGATAACGGAGCTGCTTTCCAGCTGACTATAACATGGTCGTTTTCAAGTTCTTGATAAGCCGTCCTCTAAAATAGATTACCTTATCCAATTTCAACCATCATCCTTTAGTGCAGTGTAGTTATTGGACCTTGATAATCAGTGACTAAAAGATCAGAGTGTAGTATCTCTTCTGATCCAACACTTAAGTTAATTTGTCTTTAGTATAGAAGGTTTTCTCTTCCATTGACCAAGACAATTTTTATTTTTGCCTACTTCCAGAGTGCCCTTTTTTGAGGAGCTGCTTTTCTCCCACATTAAAAACGACCTTGTGTCACATTTTGCTTTCGTGGGGAAGCAAAATATCTATAAGGTAAAAAAAGATAGACAGGAAATCTTATACCAACCGTCTTGTCTGAACTTGCGCGTAATCACAATTAAAAGACTAAGAAATAATAGGTAGGCAACATCAAGCATCGTGGTTTTAAGCTTTTTTTATTACTATTTGCTTCATTCAAACTGCCATCCCCCTTTTCATGAGACGGTGGAGGAAGGGGGGGGCGATCGTAGGTATGTGACACTAAGAGTACATTTTCTGAAGAGAGGGAAAAAAACCCACAAAAGTGTACTTAATACAAATACAAAGAGAGAAATATTCAACAGGCATACAACGAATTACTCACTATGACGACCTTTGAAACATTGAAAAAAAGAAAGAACAAAGAATCGTAATGATTCCCTGCCTCAAGCGAATCTACCGTCAGAGTCACATGCTTGTTCAACAAATGAGGTTACCTGACATTGGCACGATTAAAATTAGCCTTGCTGAGCTAATTTTACAGCAAGTCAGCTCCAAACATGAAAGTAACTCATGTCATAGGAAACAATGAAGATTAACAGACAAAAAAAACTGGAATGTAGGTTTTTACAAGAAAATTCTACTCAAATACAGTAATGGATATGACATTAGCGGGGACTATGGTTTCAGTGATAACTAATTCGTTCATAAGATCCATGTTAGTGGCGATCATGATCCCAAGCATTACCATTTCCTTTTTCACCAAATGCTCTGATTAACTTGGTGTAAATCACATCCAGGTCAGTGGCAACCATGATATCGAATGTAGGTATTTACGCCCATGCATGAAGTATTGCTGCCACATCTGGGCTGATCCATCTGTCACTCGTCTCTCGCTCCTAGACAGGGTTCAAAAAAGTCACCAACCTAATAGGTCCTGAACTATCAACTTAACTCCAACCTCTGTCCATCCCGAAACGTGGCATCCTTGTGCCTGTTTTACAAATATTTCAATGGCAAGTACTCTGACGAACTCCAAGCCCTAGTACCCCCCCCCCGACAAACCCGACAAGCAACAAAATCCCATCCCTACACAGTAGAGATCCCTAGATGCTATAAAACCTTCTACTCAAATAACTTTTTCTCTCGGTCTGCTGGACTTTGGAATTCCCTCTCAGGCTTCTGCTTCCCTGACATGCAAAAACTCAAATGTAATGTGAACAGACATCTTGTTGGCCAAGTCCATAAATAGTATCCCTGCAAATCTGGTCCCAAATAGTAGTCCCTCATGGCTAAGTGGCCCTATTGCCTTGTTTGGAGTGAAAGGACAATAAATAAAAAAAATTTTAAACTTGATGTAGGTGATATCTATGCTTCATAATTTGTGTTGAAAAATCAAATAAGTAGATTCCACGAGGTGTTTACAAAGCTGAATTGCTTTGGAGCACGGTTTGAATAACAGGAATACAGCAGACACATTAGGGTTAGAGTTTTTTTTTTTTTTTTTTCTACAAGATGGTCACCACTTATCAAGGCCCGGAAGCCACTCAGGGATAAGGGTTATTGTAAGTACAGTACATTAATGTGGATATTTAAAGTGTCTACTTAAGGGGGCGGTTCATCAGGAATTTGTTTACGTTGGACTTGAAGACATCCAAGTTGTTGTCAGGAGAGAAGCAGGCAGATGGAAAAATTTGGGGTTTGATGTTAGCATGGCCGTGCAGTAAGGTTTTGCACTGCAGTACAAACAAAATAATTCTAAGTGACATGTGCAACTCACATTTACTGCACTTTTTCTCCTGCTGTAACGTTACATGGCGTTACAATTAACTTCAGTAATTCATAAAAATAAAACAAAAGAAAGAAAGAAAAATCCGGGTCGGCATCTTTTTCTTTTTTAACTAAAGTCTTTATTACTGTTTCACTCCCATCTCGATATCACTTAAAAACGTCTCCTCCTTCTGCTCTACTACACACCAGCCATGGACAACCATTTCTTATACGTCCATCTTTTTTGACCGCACTCTCCCTCCTACCTTCCATTTTACACGTCCATCTCCTTCTGTGATAAATTTGTTTCTCCCAACCACGTGGTGTACTTTTTTTCTTCAGATGCACCCAAACACTGCTCCTGCTGCTAATATAATCGCTTGTCAGCCATTCTTTAGTTGCTGTTAATGCTCTCATACGCGCTCATATGTACTATGTAACATTGCAAAAATGCTTTCACTAAGAAATATAAACATGTGCTTAGTAGCACTGTGATCGATCACTCTTTGAAATCCAGTCAATGTCTTCACTTGTTCTGTGACCGTTGAGTTTGCAAGCGACTTGTGACACGCCATCATAAAACCAAAATAAAAGCATCAAATAGAAAACGCTAGTTATGTTTGTAACTTTTCCTCTGCGTTTGTCGGCAGGCACAATTAACTGTAGCAGGCAGCACTTGCACCAAACATGCATGCTTGCAGCCGGAAACCAACTGCGCTTACATATTTCCACAAGACCACATGATTGCACATTGCCAAGTTGATACTATGATGTGAAGGCCATGTCTAGACTCAAATTTATGAAGATTTGATGCTGAAACTGCAATTGGCTAACAATCACTGAGAGATCAGTGTTAACATCTGAGTTGGTGCATTGACCACTCGTCTCTCCTTAGTTGCAGTGAATCGTTTGACCTCCAGACCGTAGTGGAACAGGGCTGTAAATGGATAGTAACATTTAATGCTAGTAAGATTAAGCTGCTCTCGTTTAACAATTACAAGAAGCCTCTCCAACTACTGCTATCTATGACAAATAACTCCTTACTTGAGAATTCTTCCTTCAAACTCCTCGGCTTAACATTCACAGGAAATATATGAATTGGAACAAATACACTGAGGCCATTATGAAGGCTGCTGTAAGGAAGGTGAGCTCCCTCTATCATGCTAGAAAACTACTCACACATGAGAGTATCCTGTACCGCTACAAAACCACCATTCGCCCAATGCATGGAGTAGTGTTGCCACATCTGGGCTAGTGCATCTACCACTAGTCTCTCACTCTTAGGGTCCAAAAAAGAGTTTTCAATCTAATAGTTCCCACTTTGTCAACTAAGCTCCAACCCCTCTCCCATCGCCACAATTTTGCATCCCTGTGCTTCTTTTACAAATATTTTAATGGAATGTGCTCTGATGAACTCATTGCACTTGTGCCCCCTCGGCGTATATATCCCCGACAAACCCGCTTAGCAACAAAATCACACACCTTCACTGTTGAGGTTTCTAAATGCTGGAAAGCTTTTTACTCTAATACTTTCTTCTCTAGAACAGCTAGACTTTGGAATTCCCTTCCTGCTACCAGCTTCCCTAACTGTACTGATATGCAGAAGTGCAAATGTAACGTAAACCATCATCTTGTTAATCTTTCTTAGGCATGGTCCCAATTAGTAGTCCCTTACGTTCAAGTTATGCCTTGCTAGGGGTGAACGGGAGTAAAAACTTGATTAGGTTCCACACTGTCAACTAAGCTTCAACCCCTGTCCTATCGCTGCAATGTTGCATCTCTGTAACTGTTTTACAGGTAGTTTAATGGAATGTGGTCTGATGAACTCAATGCACTTGTGCCCCCTCAAGGTATATATCTTCAACAAATCAGTTTAGTAACAAAATCACACCCTTCCACTGTGGAGATTCCTAGATGCTGGAAAGCCTTCTACTCTAATAACTTCTTCCCTTGAACTGTTAGACGTTGGAATTCCCTCCCTGTTACCTGCTTTCCTGATTGTACTGACTGGCAAAAGTTTAACTGTAATGTAAACAAACATCTTGTTCATCTCATTGCATCGTACCCTGTACACATCATAAAATAAAAGTAGTACCTTAGATCCAAGTAGCAATATGGCTTGTTTGAGGCGAACATGAATTAAAAGAAGAAAAAAAGAAAAAAAAAAAGGAAAGAAAAAAAAGAAAAGAAAAAAAAGAAAAGAAAAAAGCAACATGAGGTCAACTTAACATTTTCACATGAAAATGGATACAAATAATATTACAAGTCATAAAACAAACATTGAAAAAAAGTCCAGGGTGAACAGGTTAATTTTTCCAGATTCAGCAGACTTAACACTCCCAACCCAACAGAAATATTCTTAACCTGAAATAAAAAGCAGAAAAGTAAAGGGTTGACTTCCTGATTACTATAAGGGCCAAGTTCTTGCCCTCTTTCTAAATCAAGAAATAGGGTAGGGAGAAAAATCCTTTGGGCCTATTTTGAGACTAATTGGAAAAACAGACTCACACCAGCCCGAGGAGCAGATTAAAAAGGGGAAAGGGGTTACCAATAAAACACAGCTAAACCTCAATGCTCACAAAGGCAGTGAGAAAAGGGAAAATATGGAGCCATTTATCTATCACCTTTTTACACACACGTTGAGAGAAGGAAATAGTTTCACCAAGAATGTGATAATAACGATAATACATAGATAAAATAGATTCGCTTTGATATCACATTGCAAAAATTCTAATTAGTCCTGAATCAAGGAGATCTTAAGTATCAGCTTATACTAAATAAAATTAGATTCTCACTTGGAATACCAAATTGCATTTATGGCTATCCAATTTTTACAGCTATGTACCTAGAACACGGAGCAATAAAACCTGACATAGAGATATGGGACAAGAGGGAGAAAGAAGCAACCTTAGAAGTTAGTGTCTCCAACGATGCTTGGTTAAACGAAGCTGAGAGGAAAAAGATAATGAAATACCCAAGTCTTATGTATGACATGAAAAGATAATGAAATGCCCAAGTCTTATGTATGACATGAAAAGATAATGAAATAGCCAAGTCTTATGTATGACATGAAAAGATAATGAAATAGCCAAGTCTTATGTATGACATGAAAAGATAATGAAATAGCCAAGTCTTATGTATGACATGAAAAGATAATGAAATAGCCAAGTCTTATGTATGACATGAAAAGATAATGAAATAGCCAAGTCTTATGTATGACATGAAAAGATAATGAAATAGCCAAGTCTTATGTATGACATGAAAAGATAATGAAATAGCCAAGTCTTATGTATGACATGAAAAGATAATGAAATAGCCAAGTCTTATGTATGACATGAAAAGATAATGAAATAGCCAAGTCTTATGTATGACATGAAAAGATAATGAAATAGCCAAGTCTTATGTATGACATGAAAAGATAATGAAATAGCCAAGTCTTATGTATGACATGAAAAGATAATGAAATAGCCAAGTCTTATGTATGACATGAAAAGATAATGAAATAGCCAAGTCTTATGTATGACATGAAAAGATAATGAAATAGCCAAGTCTTATGTATGACATGAAAAGATAATGAAATACCCAAGTCTTATGTATGACATGAAAAGATAATGAAATAGCCAAGTCTTATGTATGACATGAAAAGATAATGAAATACCCAAGTCTTATGTATGACATGAAAAGATAATGAAATACCCAAGTCTTATGTATGACATGAAAAGATAATGAAATACCCAAGTCTTATGTATGACATGAAAAGATAATGAAATACCCAAGTCTTATGTATGACATGAAAAGATAATGAAATAGCCAAGTCTTATGTATGACATGAAAAGATAATGAAATACCCAAGTCTTATGTATGACATGAAAAGATAATGAAATACCCAAGTCTTATGTATGACATGAAAAGATAATGAAATACCCAAGTCTTATGTATGACATGAAAAGATAATGAAATAGCCAAGTCTTATGTATGACATGAAAAGATAATGAAATACCCAAGTCTTATGTATGACATGGAAAGATAATGAAATACCCAAGTCTTATGTATGACATGAAAAGATAATGAAATAGCCAAGTCTTATGTATGACATGAAAAGATAATGAAATAGCCAAGTCTTATGTATGACATGAAAAGATAATGAAATAGCCAAGTCTTATGTATGACATGAAAAGATAATGAAATAGCCAAGTCTTATGTATGACATGAAAAGATAATGAAATAGCCAAGTCTTATGTATGACATGAAAAGATAATGAAATACCCAAGTCTTATGTATGACATGAAAAGATAATGAAATAGCCAAGTCTTATGTATGACATGAAAAGATAATGAAATAGCCAAGTCTTATGTATGACATGAAAAGATAATGAAATAGCCAAGTCTTATGTATGACATGAAAAGATAATGAAATACCCAAGTCTTATGTATGACATGAAAGGATAATGAAATACCCAAGTCTTATGTATGACATGAAAAGATAATGAAATACCCAAGTCTTATGTATGACATGAAAAGATAATGAAATAGCCAAGTCTTATGTATGACATGAAAAGATAATGAAATAGCCACGTCTTTTGTATGACATGAAAAGATAATGAAATACCCAAGTCTTATGTATGACATGAAAAGATAATGAAATAGCCAAGTCTTATGTATGACATGAAAAGATAATGAAATAGCCAAGTCTTATGTATGACATGAAAAGATAATGAAATAGCCAAGTCTTATGTATGACATGAAAAGATAATGAAATAGCCAAGTCTTATGTATGACATGAAAAGATAATGAAATAGCCAAGTCTTATGTATGACATGAAAAGATAATGAAATACCCAAGTCTTATGTATGACATGAAAAGATAATGAAATAGCCAAGTCTTATGTATGACATGAAAAGATAATGAAATAGCCAAGTCTTATGTATGACATGAAAAGATAATGAAATAGCCAAGTCTTATGTATGACATGAAAAGATAATGAAATACCCAAGTCTTATGTATGACATGAAAAGATAATGAAATACCCAAGTCTTATGTATGACATGAAAAGATAATGAAATAGCCAAGTCTTATGTATGACATGAAAAGATAATGAAATAGCCAAGTCTTATGTATGACATGAAAAGATAATGAAATAGCCAAGTCTTATGTATGACATGAAAAGATAATGAAATAGCCAAGTCTTATGTATGACATGAAAAGATAATGAAATAGCCAAGTCTTATGTATGACATGAAAAGATAATGAAATACCCAAGTCTTATGTATGACATGAAAAGATAATGAAATAGCCAAGTCTTATGTATGACATGAAAAGATAATGAAATAGCCAAGTCTTATGTATGACATGAAAAGATAATGAAATAGCCAAGTCTTATGTATGACATGAGAAGATAATGGAATAGCCAAGTCTTATGTATGACATGAAAAGATAATGAAATAGCCAAGTCTTATGTATGACATGAAAAGATAATGAAATACCCAAGTCTTATGTATGACATGAAAAGATAATGAAATACCCAAGTCTTATGTATGACATGAAAAGATAATGAAATACCCAAGTCTTATGTATGACACGAAAAGATAATGAAATACCAAAGTCTTATGTATGACATGAAAAGATAATGAAATAGCCAAGTCTTATGTATGACATGAAAAGATAATGAAATAGCCAAGTCTTATGTATGACATGAAAAGATAATGAAATACCAAAGTCTTATGTATGACATGAAAAAATAATGAAATACGCAAGTCTTATGTATGACATGAAAAGATAATGAAATAGCCAAGTCTTATGTATGACATGAAAAGATAATGAAATAGCCAAGTCTTATGTATGACATGAAAAGATAATGAAATAGCCAAGTCTTATGTATGACATGAAAAGATAATGAAATAGCCAAGTCTTATGTATGACATGAAAAGATAATGAAATAGCCAAGTCTTATGTATGACATGAAAAGATAATTAAATAGCCAAGTCTTATGTATGACATGAAAAGATAATGAAATAGCCAAGTCTTATGTATGACATGAAAAGATAATGAAATAGCCAAGTCTTATGTATGACATGAAAAGATAATGAAATAGCCAAGTCTTATGTATGACATGAAAAGATAATGAAATAGCCAAGTCTTATGTATGACATGAAAAGATAATGAAATAGCCAAGTCTTATGTATGACATGAAAAGATAATGAAATACCCAAGTCTTATGTATGACATGAAAAGATAATGAAATACCCAAGTCTTATGTATGACATGAAAAGATAATGAAATAGCCAAGTCTTATGTATGACATGAAAAGATAATGAAATACCCAAGTCTTATGTATGACATGAAAAGATAATGAAATAGCCAAGTCTTATGTATGACATGAAAAGATAATGAAATACCCAAGTCTTATGTATGACATGAAAAGATAATGAAATACCCAAGTCTTATGTATGACATGAAAAGATAATGAAATACCCAAGTCTTATGTATGACATGAAAAGATAATGAAATACCCAAGTCTTATGTATGACATGAAAAGATAATGAAATACCCAAGTCTTATGTATGACATGAAAAGATAATGAAATACCCAAGTCTTATGTATGACATCAAAAGATAATGAAATAGCCAAGTCTTATGTATGACATGAAAAGATAATGAAATAGCCAAGTCTTATGTATGACATGAAAAGATAATGAAATACCCAAGTCTTATGTATGACATGAAAAGATAATGAAATACCCAAGTCTTATGTATGACATGAAAAGATAATGAAATAGCCAAGTCTTATGTATGACATGAAAAGATAATGAAATAGCCAAGTCTTATGTATGAAATGGAAAGATAATGAAATAGCCAAGTCTTATGTATGACATTAAAAGATAATGAAATAGCCAAGTCTTATGTATGACATGAAAAGATAATGAAATAGCCAAGTCTTATGTATGACATGAAAAGATAATGAAATAGCCAAGTCTTATGTATGACATGAAAAGATAATGAAATAGCCAAGTCTTATGTATGACATGAAAAGATAATGAAATAGCCAAGTCTTATGTATGACATGAAAAGATAATGAAATACCCAAGTCTTATGTATGACATGAAAAGATAATGAAATACCCAAGTCTTATGTATGACATGAAAAGATAATGAAATAGCCAAGTCTTATGTATGACATGAAAAGATAATGAAATAGCCAAGTCTTATGTATGACATGAAAAGATAATGAAATAGCCAAGTCTTATGTATGACATGAAAAGATAATGAAATAGCCAAGTCTTATGTATGACATGAAAAGATAATGAAATAGCCAAGTCTTATGTATGACATGAAAAGATAATGAAATACCCAAGTCTTATGTATGACATGAAAAGATAATGAAATAGCCAAGTCTTATGTATGACATGAAAAGATAATGAAATAGCCAAGTCTTATGTATGACATGAAAAGATAATGAAATAGCCAAGTCTTATGTATGACATGAGAAGATAATGGAATAGCCAAGTCTTATGTATGACATGAAAAGATAATGAAATAGCCAAGTCTTATGTATGACATGAAAAGATAATGAAATACCCAAGTCTTATGTATGACATGAAAAGATAATGAAATACCCAAGTCTTATGTATGACATGAAAAGATAATGAAATACCCAAGTCTTATGTATGACACGAAAAGATAATGAAATACCAAAGTCTTATGTATGACATGAAAAGATAATGAAATAGCCAAGTCTTATGTATGACATGAAAAGATAATGAAATAGCCAAGTCTTATGTATGACATGAAAAGATAATGAAATACCAAAGTCTTATGTATGACATGAAAAAATAATGAAATACGCAAGTCTTATGTATGACATGAAAAGATAATGAAATAGCCAAGTCTTATGTATGACATGAAAAGATAATGAAATAGCCAAGTCTTATGTATGACATGAAAAGATAATGAAATAGCCAAGTCTTATGTATGACATGAAAAGATAATGAAATAGCCAAGTCTTATGTATGACATGAAAAGATAATGAAATAGCCAAGTCTTATGTATGACATGAAAAGATAATTAAATAGCCAAGTCTTATGTATGACATGAAAAGATAATGAAATAGCCAAGTCTTATGTATGACATGAAAAGATAATGAAATAGCCAAGTCTTATGTATGACATGAAAAGATAATGAAATAGCCAAGTCTTATGTATGACATGAAAAGATAATGAAATAGCCAAGTCTTATGTATGACATGAAAAGATAATGAAATAGCCAAGTCTTATGTATGACATGAAAAGATAATGAAATACCCAAGTCTTATGTATGACATGAAAAGATAATGAAATAGCCAAGTCTTATGTATGACATGAAAAGATAATGAAATACCCAAGTCTTATGTATGACATGAAAAGATAATGAAATAGCCAAGTCTTATGTATGACATGAAAAGATAATGAAATACCCAAGTCTTATGTATGACATGAAAAGATAATGAAATACCCAAGTCTTATGTATGACATGAAAAGATAATGAAATACCCAAGTCTTATGTATGACATGAAAAGATAATGAAATACCCAAGTCTTATGTATGACATGAAAAGATAATGAAATACCCAAGTCTTATGTATGACATGAAAAGATAATGAAATACCCAAGTCTTATGTATGACATGAAAAGATAATGAAATAGCCAAGTCTTATGTATGACATGAAAAGATAATGAAATAGCCAAGTCTTATGTATGACATGAAAAGATAATGAAATACCCAAGTCTTATGTATGACATGAAAAGATAATGAAATACCCAAGTCTTATGTATGACATGAAAAGATAATGAAATAGCCAAGTCTTATGTATGACATGAAAAGATAATGAAATAGCCAAGTCTTATGTATGAAATGGAAAGATAATGAAATAGCCAAGTCTTATGTATGACATTAAAAGATAATGAAATAGCCAAGTCTTATGTATGACATGAAAAGATAATGAAATAGCCAAGTCTTATGTATGACATGAAAAGATAATGAAATAGCCAAGTCTTATGTATGACATGAAAAGATAATGAAATAGCCAAGTCTTATGTATGACATGAAAAGATAATGAAATAGCCAAGTCTTATGTATGACATGAAAAGATAATGAAATACCCAAGTCTTATGTATGACATGAAAAGATAATGAAATACCCAAGTCTTATGTATGACATGAAAAGATAATGAAATACCCAAGTCTTATGTATGACATGAAAAGATAATGAAATAGCCAAGTCTTATGTATGACATGAAAAGATAATGAAATAGCCAAGTCTTATGTATGACATGAAAAGATAATGAAATACCCAAGTCTTATGTATGACATGAAAGGATAATGAAATACCCAAGTCTTATGTATGACATGAAAAGATAATGAAATACCCAAGTCTTATGTATGACATGAAAAGATAATGAAATAGCCAAGTCTTATGTATGACATGAAAAGATAATGAAATAGCCACGTCTTTTGTATGACATGAAAAGATAATGAAATAGCCAAGTCTTATGTATGACATGAAAAGATAATGAAATAGCCAAGTCTTATGTATGACATGAAAAGATAATGAAATAGCCAAGTCTTATGTATGACATGAAAAGATAATGAAATAGCCAAGTCTTATGTATGACATGAAAAGATAATGAAATAGCCAAGTCTTATGTATGACATGAAAAGATAATGAAATAGCCAAGTCTTATGTATGACATGAAAAGATAATGAAATAGCCAAGTCTTATGTATGACATGAAAAGATAATGAAATAGCCAAGTCTTATGTATGACATGAAAAGATAATGAAATAGCCAAGTCTTATGTATGACATGAAAAGATAATGAAATAGCCAAGTCTTATGTATGACATGAAAAGATAATGAAATACCCAAGTCTTATGTATGACATGAAAAGATAATGAAATACCCAAGTCTTATGTATGACATGAAAAGATAATGAAATAGCCAAGTCTTATGTATGACATGAAAAGATAATGAAATAGCCAAGTCTTATGTATGACATGAAAAGATAATGAAATACCCAAGTCTTATGTATGACATGAAAAGATAATGAAATAGCCAAGTCTTATGTATGACATGAAAAGATAATGAAATAGCCAAGTCTTATGTATGACATGAAAAGATAATGAAATAGCCAAGTCTTATGTATGACATGAAAAGATAATGAAATAGCCAAGTCTTATGTATGACATGAAAAGATAATGAAATAGCCAAGTCTTATGTATGACATGAAAAGATAATGAAATAGCCAAGTCTTATGTATGACATGAGAAGATAATGGAATAGCCAAGTCTTATGTATGACATGAAAAGATAATGAAATAGCCAAGTCTTATGTATGACATGAAAAGATAATGAAATACCCAAGTCTTATGTATGACATGAAAAGATAATGAAATACCCAAGTCTTATGTATGACATGAAAAGATAATGAAATACCCAAGTCTTATGTATGACACGAAAAGATAATGAAATACCAAAGTCTTATGTATGACATGAAAAGATAATGAAATAGCCAAGTCTTATGTATGACATGAAAAGATAATGAAATACCCAAGTCTTATGTATGACATGAAAAGATAATGAAATACCCAAGTCTTATGTATGACATGAAAAGATAATGAAATAGCCAAGTCTTATGTATGACATGAAAAGATAATGAAATAGCCAAGTCTTATGTATGACATGAAAAGATAATGAAATAGCCAAGTCTTATGTATGACATGAAAAGATAATGAAATAGCCAAGTCTTATGTATGACATGAAAAGATAATGAAATAGCCAAGTCTTATGTATGACATGAAAAGATAATGAAATAGCCAAGTCTTATGTATGACATGAAAAGATAATGAAATAGCCAAGTCTTATGTATGACATGAAAAGATAATGAAATAGCCAAGTCTTATGTATGACATGAAAAGATAATGAAATAGCCAAGTCTTATGTATGACATGAGAAGATAATGGAATAGCCAAGTCTTATGTATGACATGAAAAGATAATGAAATAGCCAAGTCTTATGTATGACATGAAAAGATAATGAAATACCCAAGTCTTATGTATGACATGAAAAGATAATGAAATACCCAAGTCTTATGTATGACATGAAAAGATAATGAAATACCCAAGTCTTATGTATGACACGAAAAGATAATGAAATACCAAAGTCTTATGTATGACATGAAAAGATAATGAAATACCCAAGTCTTATGTATGACATGAAAAGATAATGAAATACCCAAGTCTTATGTATGACATGAAAAGATAATGAAATACCAAAGTCTTATGTATGACATGAAAAGATAATGAAATACGCAAGTCTTATGTATGACATGAAAAGATAATGAAATAGCCAAGTCTTATGTATGACATGAAAAGATAATGAAATAGCCAAGTCTTATGTATGACATGAAAAGATAATGAAATACCAAAGTCTTATGTATGACATTTTTTTTTTTTTAATTCAATTTTCACCCCAAACAAGGCACAGTGCCACTTTGAAGCAGGGGGCTACTATTAGGGACTTAATTAGCGGGGTCATTATGAAGTGAGAAGAGTAGAAAGATGCTTGTTAATATTACACTTGAACTTCTGCATATCATTGCAGTTGGGAAAGCAGAATCCCGGAAGGGAGTTCCAAAGACCTGCAGTTCTGGGGAAGAAACTATTGGAGTAAAAGGCTTTCTTGCACCTAGGGATCTCTACTGTAAAGGAATGAGACTTAGTAGCTTGTCGGGTTTGTCGGGGGTAGTTACGTCGGGGAGGTACAAGTGGTTGCAGTTCGTCAGAGCATTCACCATTAAAGTATTTGTAGAACAGGCAGAGGGATGCAACATCTCGTCGATGGGACAGAGGTTGAAGCCTAGATGACAGTTCAGGACCTATCAGGTTGGCGACTCTTTTTTGAACCCTGTCCAGGAGCAAGAGACAAGCAGCAGATGCACCAGCCCAGATGTGACAACAGTACTCCATACATGGGCGAATGGTTGCCTTATAGAGGTATAGGATACTGTCAGGCGTAAGTAGTTTTCTAGCACGGTAGAGGGAGCCAACCTTCCTTGCAGCAGCCTTGGCAATGCTCTCAATGTATCTATTCCAGTTCATATTCCCTGTAAATGTTAGGCCGAGGAGTTTAAAAGAAGTACCCTCAGACAATGTGTTCTTGGCCATTGCTATTGGTGGTAGAGAAGGTTTCTTGTTATTGAAGGAAACAAGCTTAGTCTTAGCAGCATTGAATGTCCCCATTTTTGTCCCCATTCCACTATGGATTGGAGGTCATCCTCTAGTGTTTCTGCCATTTCCTTGGATATGTGTTCATTTGTTTTCCCCTCATATCTGTTATAGAGAGTGGTGTCATCGGCAAATATACCCGTCTCCGAAACAATTTTATCAGGGAGGTCATTTATGAATATCAGGAATAATAGAGGTCCAAGAGTGGAATCTTAAGATCTCTATCATTCCAGTTATTATAAGAGCAACTGGAGTCATGAAAAAGAATTTCAAAAACTTCCTGCTAAATATACCCAGTGAACCAAGTGCAAGAGAGATTAAAACAATTGCACTTACAGGGACGGTCAGAATCATAAAAAGATCTCTCGGTTGGAATATCTAAGTTAGCTGGTGAATGTTTGGCATCCAGTAGGATGCTCCATCCATAGCCTCAACAAACTGATAAGAAAATTAAAAAAAAAAAAGAAAAAAAAGAAAATGAAGTTAAATACTCAGAGTACCACAACACCTGGTCCTTGGTAAAACATGATACTCAATAGTTTAGAATTTAAGTTGCACTACAATAAAATTACAGCAATTTCTCACCCAATGAAAATAGAAAAAAAAAAAGAAAGTAATATAAAAAAACAAGAAAACTATGTTAATGATATTAGATGTAGGAACATGAAATTTGATAAGAATGATCCCTTAGGTATGTAAATTATGCTGAGTAGGCGTCACAAGCCAATGATGAGAAAAAAAACCTTGGAGTACCCAATCATCAATTGGGTCACATCTTTGGGCAAATTTTTACCCGGTTTCCATTTTAGCATTTTCCTTTAAAATGACAACTTCAATAAGTTTTCATTTTAACATTTCCAGATATCAACCAATGTCATTACTTATGTTATTGCTGGTAGCCATCTTGGTTTGTGTGTAGTTTCTCGGGTTGTGTTTACATGCAGCAGTGCGTGCTCACATGTACTAAGATGGCCACCCGCAATAACATAAGAAATGACATTGTTTAATATCCGGAAAACTACTTATTTGTGGAAAATTTAAATGAGATATTCGCTTTCAACATACCTGAAAACCTATTTAAGTTGTCATTTTAAAAGGAAAATGTTAAGGTGGAAACCAGGTAAAAATTTACCAATCTTTGAAAACATTAATTCGTAAATTTAGAAAATTTGAATAAAAAATTAAATTTTAATCATTTAATAAAATTATTTAACATTCGTTTTTCTATATTGAACTTATACTCACCCACTTTCTCTTTCCCTCTCTTTCCCTCTC
Source organism: Euprymna scolopes (assembly GCF_053919585.1). Taxonomy (NCBI): domain Eukaryota; kingdom Metazoa; phylum Mollusca; class Cephalopoda; order Sepiida; family Sepiolidae; genus Euprymna; species Euprymna scolopes. The sequence goes on from NC_136493.1 coordinate 1,014,147, forward strand.
TCTCTCTCTCTCTCTCTCTTTACCCCCTCTCTCTCTCACTTTCTTTACTACCACTTCATTTTATCCCGACTACCTCCTCCCAACTGTAAAGCATGGCAGGGTTTCTGTGATGATTTGGGGTGCTATTTCTAGGAAGTCCGTTAGACCAATGATTACTCTTCATGGAAGAATTAACAGTCAAGATTATTTAGGAATTTTGGGGGACCAAGTTCATCCTATGGTTAAAAAACTGTTTCCAGAGTGGAACGCTATCTTTCAAGATGATAATGCCCCACCCCATACAGCTAGAATTAAAGATTGGCACAAAGAGCATTCCAATGAAGTTGAGCATCTGATTTGGCCACCATAATCCCCAGATCTCAACATTATTGAGCATTTATGGTCGATTTTGGAGAATCCAGTAAGAAATCAATTTCCGTCGCCATCTTCTCTAAAAGAACTGGAGGATGTTTTAGCTGAAGAATGGGATAAAATTCCTTTGGAAACAATTCACAATTTGTATGAACCAATACCTTGGAGAATTGAGGCTGTAATTGTTGCAAAAGGTGGACCTACACCTTATTAAAATAAATTTTGTTGATTTTTAAGGTGTTTCATTTCATATATATATATATATATATATATATATATATATATATATATATATATATATATATATATATATTCACCTGTCATCCTTTTTTAAAAAATAGAATTGCCCGATCATGGAAGACAAGATTCAAGCAAAGGCGCACGGTCCATAGAGTTTTATAATTATATATAGATAAATTTTAAGAGAATATAAATCGGTTAAAAAATTTTAAGCAAATTAATTCAATTAATAAAATTTATTCAAATTAAATAATATTACATCTCAAAATGGCAGCTGGATATTAAAAACTTACAAATTTCCACTTTGTAATGCATATTTCCAGTTTCATAGAAGATTGCTTTGGAGGGTTCCTTCCGTTAAACCAATCATGCAACTCTACTCTTCTGTGCAGTCTTTAAAAACGCAAAAATCAGCCGCCATTTCCAGTTTAAATTAGCATTTAGGGCCCCTCTCCCTGGTGCTGCTCGTATATAACTGTGAGAAGCAATCTGTAATTCTTTATAATTTAATTACCAAAACAAATATGAAATAAATTGAAAAAAAAAAAGTTAAAAAAATTTTTTTTAATAATTATTACATCTAATAAAATTAGTTGGAAATGGCGATTACAACGAATTAAGGCGTGTAGTTTTGTCCCAAGATCTTCAGTAGTTCCGTTTTTTCCCCCTATCCATTTCCTTACAACTCCGACACAAGAACAACATGTCAGTTGCAATGATGCTTTCAGTTTATTTAAAGGGACAAACAGTAATGAACACCAATTATGCACCGCCTGTGGCAAACGCATATCTTCTTACAGAGAAAGGATGTAGGAAAGAAAAACATAAACTTTAAATCATCCATTACTTTTTTCAATCTACTCTTCCCCTTCATACAACTTTTTTCTTTTTTTTTTTTTCTTTAATTAATACATGAGCATACCACACACGCACACAAATTATATATACTGCCGGTTTGAAGGATCTGATACAACCACACCTCCAACGTGTTATACGGTGGACAGGGTAGGGATGACTACTTGTTGTAAATAAACCAATGTATTAATTTTTTTTTTTTTTAATCAGAAAAAAATCCAAATGTTTTAATTTTAATCAAATTTTCAGCATTTATTCCATCTATATATATAAGTGAGAATGTGTGTGTGAGGACAACTATCAACTTATATACTCCACGAATTGTTCATATACATACATAAAATTTGGTATACAGGGTATTCAGACATGTGGAAAAGTTTTTAATCGGTTTTCATCCGGAAAAAAAATGGTGTTACAGGTTGGGGGGGGGGCGGATTTTTTTTTTCGCGAATGTACATGCATGAATCGTTCACATAACAGATTACTAATGTTAAGAATAAGTAGGTTCGAATACACTTTTAACGATCGTCTCAAGTTGGCCTAACAGTTATCGAACTTGAGTCATTGTCTTTAGGTTTTAGTTTCGATCTCAGCTCGAGTATTTTTTTTTTTACTTACAAGAAGTGAACTATTTAGAAAAATCAATACTCGCATGCACATGTCTCAATTTCTTTCCATTTTTTTTTTTATAATACCGGGTAACGCCGGGTACATCTGCTAGTATATCTATAAAAGTGAGAAATTGTGCATGTGTGAGGCCACTTCTCAAACTATATACTCAATGAATTTTTTATCTACAGACTTGAAATTTGGTATATAGGGGATTTAGACATGTGGAAAACTTTTTAATTGGTGCTAATCCAGAAAAAAGGGCTGCTAAGAGATCAACATTGAAAAATTGGTATTTGGGAGGATCATTGGATTTTTATCTATTTGTCACCTATTTTATGAGGTTTGAAAACACTTTTTAAAAGATAGTGGCAAGCTTCATTTCATTTTTTGTTTAGGAATTTAACGTTACGTTTAATACAGAACAACGCCAGGTACATTTAGTAAATTTATAAAAATTAATTTTTTAAACTTTACAGAATTTTAGTTGGAGCCAAATTTACAAATATAAGCAGTAAAGTTAAATTTTTTTTTAATTTTATTATAAAAAGGAACAATATTAGATAATTTATTTCGAAGAACATGTTAAATAAGTGGCCAGCAATAAAAATTTCCATCCACCTACGACAAATTCTGTTCAATTAATTGTATCAAATATTTTACAATAGCTGTTGTCTTTCAGCATTAAATAATCCATCAAATATGCTTTTGTTTTGTGTTTTTTTTGTTTTTTTGTTTTTTACTCATGTTCACCCCTAACAAGGCATATCCCCACTTGGATGTATTTGGGACCATGCCTAGGAAAGATTAATAAGATGGTGGTTTATGTTACATTTAAACTTCTGCATATCAGTACAGCTAGAGAAGTAGGTAGCAGGAAGGGAATTTAAAAGTCTAGCTGTTCAAGAGAAGAAACTATTAGAATAGAAATCTTTCTGGCATTTAGGGAACCTCAACAGTGAAGGGGTGTAATTTTGTTGCTAAGCGGGTTTGTCAGAGATATGTACGTCAAGGGGGCACAAGTGCAAGGAGTTCATTAGAGCACATGCCATTAAAATACTTGTAAAACAGGCACAGGGATGCAACATTGCGGCGATGGGACAGGGGTTGGAGCTTTTGGACTCTATCCAAGAGGGAGAGTAGTGGTAGATGCATCAGCCCAACTGTGGCAACAATACTCCATACATAGGCGAATGGTGGCCTTGTAGAAGTACAGGATACTCTCAGGTGTAAGTAATCTTCTAGCTTGAAAGAGGGAGCCCACCTTTGCAGAAGCCTTCACAATATCCTCAATGTATTTGTTCAAGTTCATATTGCCTGCAAATGTTAGGCTGAGGAGTTTGAAGAAAGAATTCCCAGGTACGGTGTTATTTTCATGGATATCGGTGGTTGGTGCAACTTCTTGTAATTATTAGAGAGCAGCTTGGTCTTCCTAGTATAAAATGTTACTAAACATTTACTACGTTACTATGTTACTAAACATTTACTACGGCCCCATTCCACTAATAGTGGAATGGGGTCGCAAATGAATGGTAACAAAATGACCTCCAGACCATAGTCTATGGTTTGGAGGTCGTTTTCTAATGATTCTGTCATTGTCTTTGATTTATGTACATCCGTTCTTCCCTCATGCATGTTATAGAGCGCTGTATCATCAACAAATATACCCATCTCGGACACAATATTATCAGGAAGCTCGTTTATGAATATCAAGAATAATAGTAGTCCAAAGATCGATCCCTAAGGCATTCCCGCAATAATGTTATGCTGCTTGGATGTGCATCCATCAATGACAACCTGGATGGTCCTATTGTATAAGAAGAATCCAATTTAATATACATCCAGTTATACCGTAGAATTTAATTTTCATTAGTAGCTCTTTGTGCCAGTTTTTGTTAAAGGCCTTGGATATATCAAGGGCTACAGCTCTGGCTTTGCCTGCCTTATCCAGTACATGGTATATGCGTTCAGAGATGACTGTAAAATATCTGCAGTAGAATGACACTGCATAAATCCATACCGTTTGTCAGAGAGAAGATTCGCTTTTGTGAGGTGGTGGACTAGTGCTTTATTAATTGAGGTCTCAAAGATTTTAGCTAAGAGGGGGAGGAGACTAATAGGGCGATAATTGAGAGGGTTAGTCCTTTCACCAGCATTCTTGTACACTGGTACAACAGAGACCATCTTCCAGCTGTTAGAGAAGCAAGATTCAGCAAGGCATTTATTGTAGAGCTTGAAAAGTACAGGGGCTAGCTCAGCTGAGCATTTCTTAATTAGTATAGCAGGGATGAGATGAGGCCCACACGCCTTGGACGTGCCAAAGTTTTTTATGGCATCACAGACATGAGAAGGGGTGATTTTTACATCAGCTAGTGTGGCTTCAGTCCACATAGGGAAATTTGGAAAGGAATTTTTTGTTGGCTCTAAGATGGAATTGGAGGCGAATCGCAGAGCAAGCAGTTCCGCTTTCTCAGTTGCCATGCATTCGACCTTCTGGTTGTTGGATAGTGGAGGAATTACTAATTACCCTTTATTCACTACACTATTATAGATTTTCCAAAAATCACTGGTTCCTATCTTTTGCGATTCAATGCGTTCCCTGATTATTTCAGCATGCTTTCTTTTGACTGCCATTATTTCTCTCTTGCAATGATTTCTAGCATCTACGAATTTTTGCCTATTTGTATTTGACTTATGGCGTACGAACTGGCAGAATGCATGCTGCTTTGTGCAATGGCAGCTGCACAATCTGTAGTGAACTATCGGGTTGAGTCAGGCTTGCTATAATACTTCTGTATGGGAACATGTGCTTCAATGCCTGCTTTGCACCATACAGTTGTCTCATTGGCACACTGTTCAGCAGGAAAAGAGAAGATATCGGTCCATGGGACCAAGTGTTCTCTAATCGCTTCCCAGTCGGCCCTTTTGAAGTACCTTATTGTTTTGAGCAATGGCTCCTTGGGGTTGATATTTAAGTGTAATGTCAACTGATACCACTAGGTTGTCTGTGTTTCCAAGTGAACTGTGGGTATGAGTCACACAATGCTCGGGTACTGTGGGGAGGAATAGGTCTAGAAGTGAAGCCTGCTAGGGTTCACAATCTAGTATGTGGGTTGGGAACATTACTGTCTGTGTGAGGGGAATGGGCTATAAATAGAGCATCCAGCTGCATCTTTGTAACCTGAGAAACGAAGCCAATTTTTATGGTGGACATTAAAGTCACCAAACACATGTATTTGGGCAACTTGACAAAGGAAACATTTAACAAAAACTGGTTGGTTGATTCTATTTTATTGTTAGTAGGATATATTCAAATTTGAGATCAAATATAAGGTTAAACCGTAACGCAAAACAGTCGGCATCATTTCTGTTAGTTGATCTGTTTATATGAAACGAATTATTGTAAAGGGGTTTTTTTAGCTTTATTACTTTTAATTAGGAAAAAAATAAAAAAAGAGACAAAATTAGCATGTATATATATATATATATATATATATATATATATATATATATATATATATATATATATATATATATATGTTAGAATATTTTTGCACTATAATGGAGTATGATCCCACACAGTCGGGAGATTCTATTTATAAACGATGCTGCTAGGAACTAACGAATCAAATTAATTCACGTTCTGCTACCAACCAATCAGAAACCAGAATTGCTCCATAAATATTGAACCTTTCAGTAGCAATTTCGCATATGTTTTCTTCGTGTCAACATGGGAAGAATCTTTTGCTCTGTGGCTTCCAACTCGAGAACTGTCTACTGCAAACCAGTCAACTCCAGGACTTGTGTAGAACAATGAACCATCGGAAACTTATGAAACTAAACATGGCTTACACTTCTAGAATCTATACACACACATACACACGTCAGAAAGAACAGACACCAAGATAAATATTTTTCCTAAGATTAATATATGTATTTATATTTACAGATAAGGATAGTGCTGAAATAACTTATAGCATCTCATTAGAACTGCATCTAACAATATTAAAGCATGCTACAAACCAAAGAAGTATCAGACTTATCAGAATTTCTGCGAGGACGAATCATGAATAAACATGGAGGTGGTCTTAGTCAACACAAAATAGGAAATCTTTCAATACCCCTTTCTATTATTAATACAGTGATCGTACAATTCACAAGAGAGGACAAAGAGTGCACAAAACTTCATCCAGGTCGCCATGACCCCTCTGAAAGAACCTTGCATTTTGTGAAAAGAAATCTGAAAAGGATCCTCGGTGCAAAGCCTCTGACATTGCAACACAAGCTGATATCAGTCCCAGAACAGCTGTGAGGTATCTTCATAAGCTGGGCTACTATGGTAGACGTGCAAGATGGAAACCTATTCTTCGTCCTGCCAATATCAAGCGCAGAAAATTTTGGCTTGTGAGATAGTGGAGAGACCTATGACCTTTTGTCATTTTCTCTGATGAGTCACGATTTGCATTATTTCCCGGCAGTGGAAGGGTATGGAGGCTCCCTCAGCAAGAGTTTGGCTTAAAAAGACTGCAACCAACGCTGAAACATGGGGATTTCTCGGTTATGGTATGGGGTGCAATTTGGAAGTGATGGTCACTCCTGGTGGAGTGTGAAGGAAATATCAATTCTGCTAAATATGTTTCAATATTATATGAAGGACTGCTACGAATATTCTCAAGTGGTAAAATGAACCAAGTTAACTCTCTATTAGTGGAAGACAGAGCTTCTTATCACTCTGCTAGGGTGACACAACATTGGTTGAGCTAAAATGGGATTAATAAACTTCCATTGCCAAGTCAGTCCCCGGATATAAGCCCAATTGAAAACCTTTGGAGCATATTAGACCAGAACTTTCACAAAAAGAAAAGAAAGCCATCTTCTAAGCCTGAACTTTTAGCATTATTGCGTCAGACATGAAAATAAATTCAAGATGATATTCATCAACTGATTAATAATACCATGCCTAGAAGGGTCCTAGCATTAAAAACAGCAAAGGGAATGTCAATTAAATATTAGTTATTACATTTGCGATAATTTATTTTTGATTTTGTTCTATAAATTATATGTTTATTGAAATAAACTGTCTATCCTTTTCTGTCATGTCTGTGTATATAGTGTAATATAATAATTTTCTATGTTCCAAATATCAAGTTTTCTCAGTTGGTCATTTATTACTTTTCTAAAGGTAGCCATTACAATATTGTTTCGTATTGCGACTAACAAATCTATAAAAAAAAACTTTTAATTTTATTGCTGTATATTTAGTCACATATTCTGAAATGTTTACCTTAAAATTTAAAAAAAAAACACTATTTGGGACAACTTACATGGTTCATGCAACCGACAAGCTCTGCTGTTCCTTCTCATTTCGAAGATTATGGTCGTACTGTACTTATTTATTTTTTTTTTTTGCATGAAACAGGTCTCAGTTTCTGTATAAATTAAAATATAATATTTATGTGTATTTTATGACCGGGAAACGCCGGGCGGCCTGCTAGTAGATAAGTTAGCAAACTATTCGACATTCCGACTATGCCATTGTTCGAGTGGCTTTTCTAAGTACAAAGAAAACATTGACTGGAATCACAGCATTAAATTGCTTTAACACACACACTATTATGAAATGTTAATGTCTATCAACAAACATGGCCTTTTAATTGTATGGAGAGTTTTGATTTTTTATAGCCATAAAAAAACGCAGAGTAAAACTTTTCTACTTGAATTAATTGCAATAACATCAAGAATTAAGTTTCTAAGCAGATTGGATTCACTTGATGGATAATTATTGAGTTTGCAGAGTTGTTTTTTATTTGGGAGTCGACTTAATTAAAAAAACAAAAATACATAAAAATCTTTGTCACAAAACAAAGATATCATATTCCAAAAATCAAGTCAATTGATTTAGATTTTTGTTGTTGTTTTTCTTTAACTAAGAAAATCAAAAAGGTACTTATGTTTCAATTTTTTTTTTAAATAATATTTTCAAGAAAATTCAAGTTTTATATCTTTATTTATTAAATTGTTAGGTGAAAGTACAGAATAATTACGAAACTCCCTCTTTTCCACATGCTATGAATGGCTTTCTAACTAATAACCTTATTATTTCAGCACGGTAACATAAGTGCAAATCAAAATTTAGGATTTTTAATGATTAAAAAGTTTTAATTATTGTGAATACAAACAAAATTTCGGTAGTCAAATTGAGTTGTTGCCCTTGACTGTTAACACATTCTAAAACAACATGGCGGCTTCCAGCTAGCTTCCTCATAAAATTTGATTTTGTTAGTTAAAAAAAAATAAAAAAACTACTTGATACATTTATGTGATTTTTGAAATATGGCATCTTTGTTCCATAACGGTTATATACATCATACAAATTTGTACATATTTTTTTTAAATAAAGTTGAATTCTAACCAAGAACCGCAGATTTTTTTTTAATCATTTTTTTTCTTTTGATCTCCAACCTTCTTCAGGTGTATTTTGTCAAACTCGTGAATCTTTTTTCCATCAAACTCAGAAATCAGCATGAAATTTCGAACCGAACCTTTTATTTAATGCATGGAGGTAGCATGCTCTTGTTCCGTCAGCTATGGCAGGGTAATTCGCAATTGTATTTTGAGTGTCGCTCACACTGAGAATTGAATCTCCAACCTCCAGAAGAATGTAACTTACAACTGAATTCCTGAGTTCGACAGAAAGATTCCGGCGTATGACAAGATACACCTGAAGAAGTTCAGAGGTGACACGGATCGAAACGTTGTAGAAATAACCATTAAAAATAAAAATTGATGCGAAGAATCCAAATCACACATTTTCTGTTCTTTTGCATCTTTTTTTCTTTCTCTTCATTTATTTCTCGTTCTTCCTATCTCCTCCCAAGTCTACCGAGCAAAAATATTTGTTTCTGCCACATTTTCTTTCATTAAAAGAGTTCATCTGGCAAAAAGCATTATCTGAATCAATCATCATCAGCAGAGATCATTAATTGAATTACTGACAAGTGAGTAATTGAATTAATTATTATACCCGATCTTTAAAAAGAAAAACATAAGTGACAAATTTATAGGAATTAAAAAGTCTTTAAATGTTCGTATCTTCAACAGAATATTTGCTACTGTAGTAGTACATGTGGTCATCGTGGCATTAGACATGCTGTCCATGATTGCTGCCATCATGTGTCCTGTGCAAAATCAATAAGTATTCAATTTCAGTTTATTCTTCTAGATTTTGCTGTCATATGACACCCAATGGTATTTTTACAGGCGACTGGAGACCACCTGTGAATTTAATATTCCTTGCAACTTTCTCCTTCAGAGAAAGCCAGTTCAACCAACCTAGGATGAATGCTGCACAACAAAAAACATTGGTATTCCAAAACATGTACCCATCCAAGTACTGATCATGTTTAACATTGCTTAACATAGGTGATCTGATGAGAACAGGTCTTGGAAGTATGGGTGACAAGTAGAGATTTTAGATCAACAGTTTTGTTTTATTTTATCACTAGCGGAGGAGAGGGTACCCGGCGTTGCCCGGTCATAAAATACGATTAAATAATTAAAAAAAAGAGAAAAAAAGGGACTTGTGTGTCATCTTATCATGTTATTAAAAGAAAAATATGCAGCATGCGGGGCGCGAACGTGCAAAACTTAATTCCGTAAGCGAACATTATTGATCGGAGTAAAACGTCACCAATGTTATCATGTTACAAACTTAGCTTTTTAAAATGAAACAACAAATCAAATATTCGCGCATGCATCATTAACAAACAGCGTTGAAATCAAGATTTTACCTTCAAACAAAACAACATTTCTACATGAAATAATTGACCATTGTTTCTAATTTTTTGATATTATGTGCCTGAGAAATCGCTCTTTCTAACAATATCTCGTTTGTGCCTGTTCAATGCGAATGACAAGTTTTTAACAAACACACAAACAACTCAGATTTATATAATAGATTTTGGGCTGCTGTTGCCTTTTTTGTGATTGTTCTACTCTGCAAATTAATATTTTAGCTCATAAGGATAAATTATTTTGTACAATTGTTCATTCTGCCATTCTTCAACTTTGTTGTCTTGGTGAAACGTCCTTGAAGTTACTATCTACATGGACTGGAATGCAAATAACAGCTCTGCAGGGAATTACGGCACCAGTCACCATCAGTATAGACGTTTACGGCACCAGTCACCGTTGGTATAGACGTTTACGGCACCAGTCACCGTTGGTATAGACGTTTACGGCACCAGTCACCGTTGGTATGGACGTTTATGGCACCAGTCACAGTCAGTATGGATGTTTACGACACCAGCCACCACCATCAGTATGGATGTTTATGACACCAACTATTGGTAGGGTGCATTATAACTAGCAATTGGCACAGATCACAGTCAAAATGTCAGCTACCTCCAGAGTCATTAAATCACCACCAAGTTGACAGACTGACATATCATATTTTTCTCCACTCCCAATATTTCCCAAAAGTCTTTAACTGATATTTTCCAACTGTTCTCTTTGGGTAATTTCATCACTAAAACTGCAATTAGAATTGACAAAATGTCCCTTTTAACAATTAGACCTGATAATTGTCCCCGTTTAAATGTGATGACGTGCTTCATCAGGCGAAGTAATTAACATCTGTTTCTTTAGCAAAAGAAAATTACTGAAATTATATTTATCTACTTGACCTAAAAATTAGAACTTTTCCATTCCCTATTTAGAAGAATTGTTAACAATCTCATCCAACAGACGATCGACAAATCCATTCCTCACTTGGCCTCAACTAGCAAATGTGGAGCTGCGGGAGGGGGGGGTCCTGTCAGTTTTCCAGAGTTGATGTTTAAAAATGTACAACAAACTTCCACTTTTTAGCCCATTTTTAATGGGCTAAAAAGTCTAATAAATAATAATCGAGAATGGATCACAAAAGAAACTTCAACACCATATTTGTCTATGCATCTCTATGGAAAAGGTTGTGATGTCCTATTTGTTTGGGTTCGGTTCGAAATAGAATGGTCAAATTTACAGATTGAATCTTAGATGCATCCAAGCAGCATCCCTGAAGAGGCTCTGTCTGTTGGTCATGCTTAAACTTGAATGGACGTATCTTAAGAATATGCAGTTTTGTTTAAATCATACACAACACAAATAGTGTCGCTTCTTGCCCTATACACACATTAAGTTTTATCTATATACTAGAATACTCGGTCTAGAATCGATAAAACATTCCCTTAATCTGAATCTGAAGCAACATTCACTCAAGGTGGGTTGAACCAGCTTCCTCCAAGAGAGGAAGTTTCATGGGAATATCAAATTCACAAACCAATCGCTTGTATATCCTCCATCAGAAGAGATGACAACATTAGGATTTTACACTTCTTTGAAAGAGGTGTCAACGTCCTATATACAACACCCAGTATTCCCAAATGGTTACCCATCTGATACTAACCAAGCTCAACGTTGCTTAATTTTGGTGATCTAATAAGAAGCAGTGCATCAACATGATTATTATGCTGTATAGAAATTCTGTACCATTTTTAGGTACCTATGTCTAGAATACTTATTCCCATTTGGATTAGAATACATTACATAGTTTTTGATTGTATAAAATACTAGAAGGCTGCCCGGTATTGTTCGATCGTAAAATACGCATAAATATTATATTTTAATTCATGCAGAAACTGAGACATGTGCATGCGAATATTATTTTACTTTCTAAACCGTTCACTTTTTGTAAGTAAAATAAATACTAAAGCGGAGATCGAAACCAAAACCTAAAGACAGTGAGTCAAGTACGATAACCATTAGACCAGCATAACACGGTTTTTAAAAGGTGTTTTCAAACTACTTATTTTTAACATAAGTAATCTTTTATGTGAACGATTCACGCATGCGCATTCAGGAAACAGCAAACAGATAAAAATTCAATGAACCCTCTCTCCACGTACCAATTTTTCAATTTTAACGCCCTAGCACATCTTTTTTTTCCAGATGAAAATGGATTAAGAAGTTTTCCACATGTATATCCTATATACCAAATTTCAAGTCTGTAGATCAAAACTTTGTTGAGTATATAGGTTGAGAAGTGTCCTCACACACACGTTCTCACTTTTACAGATATATATATATTCAAATTTAAGGTTTAAGCTAAAGGAGTCTTAAAAAAAAAAATTCAAAGAATCTTGTTTAATTGGTATGTAATGATTATGGATTACAATCCAAATCTGAAATATTTGAATTTTTAATTGATATATTGTATTCCTATTATGCCCCCTAATCCCCTGCTAAAATTCTCCCACAAAAATGAAATTTAGGAAATATTTAATGCCTAATAGTTATTGATAAAATTTTACAAAAACTATTTTCCGATAAAATTCCACAAAAATCAGATATCTGAATTTTCCAACTTTAACGCACTTTTTACTCCCTCTGCATAAAAATTCAACTAAATATAACCTACATAACGACTCCTTGCGCTAAGCAGCTGTGTCCAAAAAGTTTATAATTAGTTTAGAAGTCAATCTCATGCACACAACTATATAAATATACACACATACCTAACTTTATATAATTGTTTTATCAGAAAAAAAAGCAATGTAAACAAACATCTCATCAGTCATTTGAAATTTCATGCGTAAAAAAAAAAAAAAAGGTCTAAAATTCAGTAGATGTAATTATTTGATAATCTAAATACTCTTCCCACCACCACGACACATCACACATCTTTTAACTGCAAAAATTTGAGTTGGGGTTCATTTTCAATTTATGTAATTTTGGTTTGAATTCCTACCGACCCCACCTCCATCATTTAGCCCTGAAAAAAAAAAAAAGCATACAACTATTTATTCAATTTAATTTTTGCAAATTAAACCCAATAATTGAATTGCTTTGAAAGGTGGAAGAAAAACAGATCACATCTTTAGACGCCCATGATGCAGCGTTTGGGTTTAAGATTATTTTTAGTTGTTTTTTTTTTTTTTTTTGTCTGTTCATACACCCCTTATCAAAAAGAAATCTACTCTTTTTTTTTTATTATTTCTGATTGAACCCCACTAATTTAATTAAAAAGAAAAGGAAAAATAAATTAAAAAATGTTAAAATATAATAAAAGTGTCCAATTACACCCCAGATAGACAGGCGACTTCCAAACATGGCTGAAGAGAGTTGATGGTTTGTTTGCGGTACATTATGTTTTATTTTTTATATTTTCAGTATTATTTATTATTATACTTTCTTTTGTAAAAGAAATGTATTCTCGAAATATTAAAACCTCCACCATCCCTGTTATATAAAACAGTAAGTTCATATTTACAGATTTGTATTGTGATTATCTTGAAAAATAAATGGAAATACAAATGTTAAATAAAATAATAAAACAATTAAGATCTTTCGTTTGTCCATAGGTCACACTTATACAACAGCCGGTTCCCTGCATTGCTATAGCCTTCTCATACTCCTCCATATCTATGTAATTATAAATAATTATTTTTATACTTACAGGCAGCATTGTTTCATGTTTTTGTAATCATCAGTGCAGGAAGTGATAATTACTGCTGGTCGAGGGATTGAAATCTACTTATAAAGTCATCTTTGACTCCATTTGCTAGGACAGTAGCTCTAGACCAGCAGTATTAATTAACACGAGAATTAAATGAAATTGAACACTTATAAATGTTAAATTCGGGCACAACAGTAAAGCAATCAGAGAGTGTTCTAAGGCTCGGAAGTCGTGAATGTTGCATATTGCTGGTTGACAATCTTTTTGTTAGCGAGAGTCAATCATTGAATCTTTGCAGAAATAAAATATAGAGGAAAAAAAATCACGTTTGGAATTTGGATTATTTGAATTGCTATTCTCATTTTTGTTATTTTTACAATGTTTAAGTCGTTGTAACCTCCACTTTTCTCCAGGTGTATCTTTTCGAACCCGGGAACTTACAAAGAATTTCAAACTAAGTCCTTATTTAATCTAGGGTGGAGACTGTTCTTGTTCCCTCAGTTATAACTATGTAGAAGGGTTAATTATTTAGGAATGAGAGCTTCAAGCTCCGAAAAACTATCACTTAGAATTGATTGCTATTCATTGCCTGTAACCAGTGCACCATACGTGCATCTACTTCTTTGGATTAAATAAAGGACCACAGAATAAAGCAATATCTAAGATGCCTTCAGACATTCCAGACATTTTTTTTTTGTACAAGCATTTAAAATTGTTATAGACTCTTGAAAATTCAGTGTGTTATTGCTATACATAGGAGATGACTGACCAGTTTTTATGATTTCAGGTTCAAATGAACAGCTACAGCACAAATTGGAATACACGCTACTAAAGCCTGATTGTCACTGCTGGTGAATTTCAAAAATTTAATCTAGACGTGAGGACACTTTAGAAGAACGATATGCTATAAAATTCTGCTTTAAACATGGAAAAATGCCACAGAAATGTATAATGTGCTTCAGATTGCTTTTGGCCCATCTTGCATGAATCAAGCATAAGTTTTTGAGTGACATAAGAGATTCAAGGAAGGCAGGACGTCTGTGAGGTAGGATGAGGTTTGGGAGGAGCAAGAAAGTCAGTATACCAGAGTTGATTGGCCAAATAAAGAATTTCATGAATAAGGACCGTTGTGTATCTATAGAGATATTAAGTGCACAGTTTGATGTCAGTGTGAGAACTGTACTCACAATTATTTGTGAGGAACTGAAGATGCAAAAGATTTGCATGAAGTTTGTCCTAATGCACCAGTCCACAACTCCATACTTGTCACAGACTATTTGGCCAAGATGGGCATCAAGACAGTTTCTCACTCTCCTTTTAGTTCAGACCTTGCTTCCTGTAACTTTTGGTTATTCCCTAAACTCAAGGAAAATCTTAGAGGCTGTCGTTACGAGACAATTGAGGAAATGAAAGAGTCTGTGACGAGGGTCATTGACACGCTCATAGAAGAGGACTTCTCTGAGGCCTTCTAGAAGTTGTTAGAACAGTACAAGTACATTGCAGCCAGAGGAGATTACTTCGAAGAGGAGTAGAGTTTCATGTGTGTACTATCAATAAAAGTGCCCATACAAAAAAAAGTCTGGAAACTTATTGAAGGCACCTGGTATAATCCAGATAAAAAATACAGATTACCAATCCTTGTGTCATCAGCTTTGCACAAATACATCTATCGTGTATGTAGAGAAAAATATTTGCATGACAACAAATGTATGTTCAACATAATGAACGGCAACGTTAGGTAAATGAGTTAGTGCATGGGAAATGAATGGAATGATGTTAATTTCATCTGGGGAAACAGACATTTCTTTATAAGAGAAGATAATCAAGTGAAGTACGAATGAACAATGAGTTATTGTATGAAGTAAGACAACGCACACACGCATTAGAGCAGCTCAAAGTTTTTGAATTTGCATTTGGATATAGTGTTTGGAGCCTTTTCACATAAAACTTTATATATCTATGAAATTGTGAATGTGTGTGTGAGGACAATTCTCAACCTATATACTCAACGGACTTTTGATCTACACACTTGAAATTTGGTATATAGGGTATTCATACATGTCAAAAACTTTCATCTTTCATCTGGGAAAAAGTTGTGCTAAGGGGTTAAAATTGATAAATTGGTATAGGGTGGTGGTGGGGGGGTTCCATCAGATTTTTATCTGTTTGCTGTTTCACGAATGCGCAAACGTGAATCGTTCACATGACAGATTACTTATGTTAAGAATAAGTAGGTTTGAAAACACTTTTTAAAGACTGTGTCAAACTGGCCTAATGGTTATCGTACTTGACTCACTGTCTTTAGGCTTGGTTTTGATCTCAGCTCGAGTATATATATATTTTTTTTGGGGGGGGGGAGTACAAAAAGCGAACAGTTTAAAAAATCATAATACTTGCATGCACATGTCTCAGTTTCCATATAAATTAAAATATAATATTTATGGATATTTTATGACTGAGCAACGCCGGGCAGTCTGCTAGTAGTACATAAAGGGACTGTGTGGGTTTAATACATGATAATCATGGTTTCGTGTATTCTCTGACGATCACGCGAAAGTATGCTTATGATAAATAAAAACACAATCCTTTTAAACACACACCTAAAATATGGCATAATTATGTTGACACAGATTTTTTTTTCCTCACCTTCACCTCAAATAAGGCATATTGCCACTTGGATGTAAGGAGCTCCTACTTGGGACCATGACTAAGATTATCAAGATGTTGGTTTGCGTTACATGTGAACTTCTGCAAATCAGTACAATCAGGGAAGCAGGTAGGGAATTCCAAAGCTTCTTCCTTAGAACAGTTAGACTATTAGAGTAGAAAGTTTTCTGACATTTAGGGACCTCAACAGTGAAGAGGTGTGATTTTGTTGTAAAGTGGGTTTGTCAAGAATATGTAGGTCAAGGGGGCACAAGTTCAACAAGTTTAGAGCAAATTCCATTAAAATATTTGTAAAACACGCACACGGATGCAACATTGTGGTGATTAGACAGGGGTTGCAGCATAGTTGACAAATCGGGACCTATTAGATTGATGACTCTTTTTTGGACCCTACCCAAAAGAGACAGACTAGTGGTAGGTGCACCAGCCCTGATGTGGCAACAATACTCCATACATGGGCGAATGGTGGCTTTGTAGAGGTACAAGATACTTTCAGGTGCGAGTAGTCTTCTAGCACAATAGAGAGAGCTCGCCTGCCTTGTAGATCACCAAAGTTAAACAACATTGATCCTAGTCAGTACCAGATGGGTGACCATTTGGGAATATCAAGTGCTGTAAGTAGAATGTTGACACTTCCATGCAAGAGTTGCAAAAACCTAACATTGTCATCTCCCTTGATGGGGATATACATTCAACTGGGGACCCTTGTAAATTTTATAACTCCATGCAACTTCCTCCTTTGGAAGAAGCCAGTTCAACCCATGCACGGTTAGTGTCGCTTTGGTACAGTACATATGACGACTACAAACTCATATTAGAGCATTGCTGTGGCTTGACTGCTTACGAAACAATTCATGAAGGATGTGCTCTAATGTGGCTTTTTAACCCTACTAGCGATCTATATTTTCTAGCAAAGGTATTACAAACATAAACACTGCTTGGACTGTATTTTTCACAAGCCATCCCAGAGCCTTTATTGCCATTGATGCGACTCTTGTCTTTTGAGACTATGATCAGCCAGTGTGTCTCGAAAACGCAGTAAAATTTTGAAGTTTTCAAGCAATGCCTTTGCGTGAAGCTTTTTGTAAGGAAAGACTTGGCATAAAACCAATTTCACTCTTGAAGTGAAGGCAACCCTGACCCAAATAGAAGAGAAGGAAAACTAATATAACACCTGTAGCAACTGTTGCCTCCATTGTGTGTGTGTGTGTGTGTGTGTGTATGTATATATATATATATATATATACATACACGCACACACTAAACACAGAAAACACATACATTGAGTTAAGTGCATGCCGTTCTAAACACGTTCATATTAATTGCAAAACATCAGCATGAGTTTCCCCCTTCCTGGCAATAGAAAGCCTCCATGATGCCCACTTCTCATTTATATTTCTTTTCATCCCAGGCTTTTCTCCCCATTGGATTCCACCTACTCTCCAACACCCCCTTTTTTCTTTTTCTTCCACATTTAGAGGTTGACTTGCTAGTTTTCGGCAAACGGGAAAACAGTAGGCGATCAATTATTTCGAAAGGGTTGGAATGGCCTTACTAACCAATTTTTGTTGTTGTTTCACCCACCCACCCCGCACATACACACTACCCCTCGCCAATGAAATGAAATCTGCATATATTTATGATTCAATAAAACTTTTCAAATTTGGGTTCAAGTTAAGTAAAACAGCACCTGGAGTGAATGTGGTATTGTGGTGGCATATTTCTAGTTAAGAGTAGGATAGACAATTTTAAGTATTTGTGACCAAGGATGACTAACGATACCCATTATCCTCAAACTTTTGATTGGCCTTGTTCAGTTTGTAATTTTTGAAATATTTTGTGCAAGTAAATATTTCAAAGCAATAAAAAATGTTTTTTTTACATATTTTGCTGCAGCAAAAAAAAAAATTTCACATATTTTGATGCAGCAAAAAAAATTCACATATTTTGAAGCAGCAAAAAAAAAAAATAATTCACATATTTTGAAGCAGCAAAAAAAAAAATTCACATTTTGAAGCAGCAAAAAAAAAAAAAATTAACATATTTTGAAGCAGCAAAAAAAAAAAAAAATCACATATTTTGATGCAGCAAAAACTAAAAATAGATATTTTAAAAATAAGAGGATCCTAAAATGATTAACATTAATCTTTTTATGGCAACCCTGTATGAGATACATGCTTGTCGTCTAACGATTTACGTGTACAAAGTTTGACTCCAGTCGGTTCTACAGGAGCACATTCACTTACGGATGTTAGCAACCCTCATTTAGTCCCTCTTGTAAGTAAGCGATCCAAGAAAAAATTCAGAGAAATCAATACCAAAAACAGAATCGTACAGATTCAAATTTACTTTTAATAATTCCAGCCAATCAGAGTTGATGGAATTAAATAAAAGATACGGTTAAAAATTCTGTACCGGTTCCTAAGTTCCACAAAGATTACAGATTTACAAAGTTTGTAAAGATGCACCCGAAGAAACTCGAAGGTCACATTAGCTAAAACCTTGTGAAGAACTAGAACAGCCAAGATGAGAATAGTAGTCCGAATAATCCAAATCGAAATTTTCAATCATCTCAAAAATTTCTAACTTGAAAAAGAAATCTCTTATCATAGAAAAGGAACTTTGTGTGTGTGTGTGTGTGTGTGTGTGTGTGTGTGTGGTGTGTGTGTGTGTGTGTGTGTGTGTGTGTGCGTGTTTGTTCCCTATGGACTCACACACGGCTGGGACAATATTTTAAAATTTCACACAAAGATACTTGATGTGTCTTGGAGTGGTATCATAATGCGTCTAAATAAGTATGGAAAATCGATAATCTAAAAAATCTGATTAATGAAGTCTGATTTTGACCAAAGTTAACACCTTTATACAACCTAACATCACAAGTGCATTTGAGAAGTTTTATCACCACACAAGCAGAAAGGCCCATCCTATAACATCAACTGTAGATTTTTTTATAAGACAGGGGAGCATTTAAAATTAAGGTTTCTATTTAAAGCACAACTGAATTACGATACTTGACTTTTGCATTTCAAACTTTAGTTAAAGACATTATTTACAGATAATTTTTAAAAATCAATAGATTCTCTACAGTGCAATGTAGACTACAATGTATTGTGGACTAAGTCACTGTGGTCAGGCATGTAAAGCTTCCTCCCAGTTCACTGCGGAGAGGGGGTCTCTAACTAGAGTAGGCAACCAATCGATTTGATTAAAAAATGAGCAATTTTACTGCTTTCAAAGTATGAGAGAGTGAAAAATTTGTTGAGTCTCATTCAATCCCGGACAACGTCGGGTCTCCCTGTTAGTATTTTTCATAAGGCTGTTTGTTTCTTTATAACGAACTGTATAGAAGTAAAACCAATCACAAACAACAAAACCTGCATTTATTACTGACCCCCCCCTCCTCCCACCAAAAAAAAAAACCCCAAAAAACAACCTGGGAACCAAAACGGGGAAAAATACGATATATGATCAAGTTTAAAGTGAAACCTTAATCACAAAAATTGTCTACTTTTCCAGAATTTTTTTTAAGGAAGGAGTGTAGATGGGGGCTCCAATAACAGGGCTTTCCCTAGGTTTACTATTTTTGAGGTTGATGATGAAGAGGTGCAGTCTGGAGGAACGGTTCTCTGGAATGACACGCTTGCGGAAGTCATCAACCAATCAAACTGAAACGGGAGAAATTATTCCCCCAACAGGTAAAATGTTACGACAGCGAACGAACCAATCAACGCTTTTGCGGAGTCTCAGTTTACTTCACAACCTAAAACTATTTTGGCTGGAACTTCAAAGCTATCAGTGACAGATGTAAGTGCTGAAATGAAGATCTGAACTAATGGGAACTAGAAGAATCCAATATACAGCCAGGTGAACTACCCATCTACGTAGGGTTTGGTTTGTTGTACGGCAGATCAACTCTTTTGGTGCTATTTAATGGAGAAACAATGCTTATTGCTAAGAGCATTTCTTTTTTCTTATTTTCAAATTTTAAGAACGCTTCCAAAGAGGAAAACAAAATTTCTGAATTCATGTTGTCACGTGATCTCGAGACTTGAATATTTACAATATCAACGTTGAAACAACACATAAACTTTACTCTTCTGTTTGACTATTGCCGCATAGAAGAATGAAGACAAAAAAGGAAAAGAAATTCCTGTGGGGGAGATGTTCTGTCATCCAAAAGTTGGATTATAAGCAAATGGTTACTTTTTTTTAAACCCTGCATTGCACTGGCATTCTAAATTACAGATTTATTCCTATTGTCAATGTTTAAATGCTCGAGTGGGTGAACACGAATGTTGGAAAGGAGTGTCATCATATCTTTTCCACCGGATTTAGTATGTAACTGAAGCTATGCCGGGTAAGAGATTAGAATTGGAATCTTAACATTTCTTTATACTAAATAATCAAAAACATTTTGATTTTTTGATTGGAAAAGAAAAATTACACAACTGAAGTTATGGACTTGGAAAAGTTTAAATTTTACAAAGCTTCCATAGAAAGGGAGGCTTAAAATGAGTGAATTTTGTTAAAAAAAAAAAAATGTTTACAATCGATACAATTGTCCAGCTCTCTAACGTTTTAAATCTAATTAAAATTAACAATAAAAATTTTTTTTTTTTTTAAATGGGAAGGAGAGACTCAGATTCGCTTATGTTTTAATCATATTTATGAATGACGCGTTCATTAGAATTATTTTTATTCTTATGTATCAAAATGAGACATGGATGTGTAAAAAATAATGTTAAAAACGGTATTTTTCACAAAAGGTTAGGTTAAGCAGAAAAGTGTAAAATTCCAATAGAAGTTAAAAAATTAGAATTAAGGCTTCATGTCAGGAAATCGAGTGACACATAACAAATAAACGGATAAAATCTTCCTCCTGTTTCTGAATTGAGAAAGAACAGTCATGTTTGGGATAACTGTTCCATCTCTATGAGGGATGGGTTATTGAAGACCCACGGGGTTATAATGTTACATCGAAATATATTACATGTATACGGTCAAGAAACTTTTTAAAAACTAAAAGTATTGTTAACCTCAAAATGATTTTGTGCTATTATTCTGTTAAGACGAAAATCAAAACGCATCATGGCAAATTTATGATATCCAGTAATAATACGGTAAACAGGGAAAAAAATGTTTTAAATGCTAGAAAAGATGGGGGGTTTGAGGTGGTAGAACAGAGGTAAACATAGCTCAAGGATGTCCGGAGCAAGTTGTGCCTAGGATGAATTCTATTTAACCCATAGATGAAACACTAAGAGGTACTACCACTCCTCCTGCAAGTAAAGGCAATTTAAGGAAGTGTCCACTTTCCAAATTATTTGGGAAGTGATGATGGCTAAGTGGTTAATGACACAGACTGTTCCAAGTTCAAATCCAGTCCATTCAAAAGAACATTTTCACTTAGGATGCTGGCAACCTTCACCTGGTCCTTCCTGTAAATACCAGATTTCCCTTTAGAAATAATTATAAATAATAATAAAGGCTGGAAAAGATGGGGGTTTTGGGATGGTAGGATAGAGTTGAACATAGCTCAAGGGTGTCCAGGGTAGTTTTGAGTTATGCCTGGGATGAATTCTATTTAACCCATAGATGAGACACTAAGAGTTACTACCACTGCCCCAGGGTCAGAATGAATATGAGAGAAATGGCGACTAAGGGATAACTCTCCACTTTACAAAGTTTCTAAATTGGTTGGATATGACAGTGGCTGAGTGGTTAACGACCTGGACTAGCAATCTAGGTGTGCCAAGTTCAAATACAGTTTGTTCCATAGAAATACTTTTATTCAGAAGTCACCACTTATCAAGCCCAAAAGGTCACTCGAGGATAAAGGTTAATGACTGTAAGGTGGTAGTGTAGTAATCGTCAATGAATAGAATTTGATTATTTACGGCTCAACAAGAACTTGTTTACATTGGATTTGAAGGTTACCATGTTGTAATCAACTGGAAAGCAGGACAGCAAATCAATGTTCCACAGGCGGGCAGTTCTAGGAAAGAAGCCTTGTTCATAAAATCTGCATTTAGATTTAGGCAGAGAGAGTGGGCAAAATCGCTTATAGTAGTTGTAGCTAGTCGAGGTTTTTTGTGAAAGTTTGGCAAGATTGGAGTGCAGTCGAATAATTCTAACTAGAAAGATATCTGGGAAGCAATGCCAACAAAAAAAAAATCATCCAATTTAAAAGATATGGATGAATGATTCAAAGTAAATGCCACTTTAATCTGGTTATTTTTTGAACAGTTGAAAATGTACGAGGTGTCTTAAATAAGTTTCCAGACTTTTTTCTACATGTATTTGAAATTATCAGAGACTCTTGAAAATTCATATGTTATTGCTATACATCTTATGAGAGGACTGACCAGTTTTTATGATTTCAGGTTCAAATAAATAGCTACAACAAGAATTGGAATACACCCTACTAAAGCCCGATTGTCACAGCTGGTGAATTTCAAAAATGCAATGTGGACGTGAAGACACGTTAGAAGAACGATAAGCAATAAAATTCCGTTTTTAACTTGAAAAAAATACCACAAAAACGTATGAAATGCTTCAAACTGCTTTCGAACCATTTTGCATGAATCGAGCATCAGTTTTTGCGGGGCATAAGAGATTCAAGGAAGGCAGGAAGTCTGTGAGTGATGATGAGAGATGTGGAAAGAGTAAAGAAGTCAGAGCACCAGAGTTGATTGGCCAAATAAAGAATTTTATGAATAAGGACCGTCGTGTGTCCATAAAGCCAATAAATGCACAGTGTGCTGTCAGTGTGGGAACTGTACACACAATTATTCACAAGAAGCTGAATATGCGGAAGATTAGTACAAAGTTTGTCCCAAGGGTGCTCCATTCTTGTCACAGACTATTTGACAAAGTTGGGCATCAAAATAGTTCCTCACCCTCCCTATAGTCCAGACCTTGCTCCCTGTGACTTTTGGTTATTCCCTAAGCTCAAGGAAAACCTTTAAGACTGTCGTTATGAGACAATTGAGGAGATGAAAGAAGCTGTGATGAGGGTCATTGACACACTTATACAAGAGGACTCCCATGGGGCCTTCCAGAAGTTGTTGGAATGGTGCAAGAAGTGCATTGCAGCAGGAGGAGATTACTTTGAAGGGGGCTAGAATTTTGTGTGTGTGTACTATAAATAAAAGTACCCTACGAAAAAAGTCTGGAAACTTATTGAAAGCACTTTGTATTTTGAAGAAAATTTTCTTTTTTTTTTTTCTTTAGATTAAGAAAAGAAAAAAAAAAGGCCAAGAATATTTTCATGCAACACTTGTGGAATAAGAAGAATCGGTGCCAGTTCATTTACCGTTTATGACTAACAAATAAATTTAGTCTTCCATCTAAATTGAGATTATCTCGTATAG
The DNA here is from genome assembly GCF_053919585.1 of Euprymna scolopes. Lineage (NCBI taxonomy): Eukaryota > Metazoa > Mollusca > Cephalopoda > Sepiida > Sepiolidae > Euprymna > Euprymna scolopes. Next base: position 1,037,739 of record NC_136493.1, read on the forward strand.
GAAAGCTTGCTCAACATTAGTGGAAACGAGCAATGTTCCTGCTGTCCATTTTCTCCCTCTGCAGACTGACTCATTGCTAAATTGAAAAATAAGAAAATATGTTTCGTGCCTACTCTCTGATCAGCCATGAAATATCCCCTACATTTCTCATTTTCATCTTTTCTATGCTTCTATAAGGAAAACTGAGGCCACAGAAAAAAAAAAAAAAAAAGAAAAGACTCCAGGGTTTGTTAAATAAATAAATAAAAAACTTAGCATCCTAATCTGAAATCAATTTGTCATCGTCGGTCACTTTCGGGTCGGCACAGATCACAACAAATATCCTTGAAGTGTTTATTACTGTTGCAAGGCTACCCTAACCTGGTTTTACATAAAGCATTTGGTATTGCCAAATAGTCACCATCTAACTGATCAAAATCAACGTTGCTTAACTTTAGTCATCTTATAAGAACCAGTGTGTCAACTTAATTAGCCATATAAGTTTTAAAAAAATGTTGACTCCATTTTGTAGAGATTAAAAGTTGGCGGGAACTCCCTCCCACATACCAATAAAATTGATAGTTTTAGAAATTAACAACTCCTCGATTTACCCCTCACATTTACTTTACAGATAAATAAGCAATTAAATAAAACAAAGATGACACATAATTTAATAACTCGTTTGATATGCAGCATTTTTGATTTTATATATTAGCAGGGGTGTCCAGCATTGCCCGGTCGTAAAATACACTTAAATACGATATTTTAATTTTCGCATTTATTATTATAGTCAATTCTCTATCAATTATTCATATTATACTGTACCCAACATATAGTCATGATTTCAAAAGTAAAATAAATATGATTTGAGTGCCAACAGCTAGAATCGAAAATTGTGTGTGTGTGTGAGGATACTTCTCAACCTATATACTCAACGAATTTTTGATCTACAGACTTGAAATTTGGTATATAGAGTATTAAGACCTGTGGAAAACTTAATTCAGTTTTCATCAAAAAAAAAAAAAAAAAAAAAAAAAAAAAAAAAGGGTCGCTAAAGGATAAAAATGAAAAAATTGGTACTTGGGGGGGGGGTCATCGGATGTTTATCTGTTTGTCAATCGTTTCACAAAGTTTTTAAAGATCGTGGCAAGCTGGTCTAATGGTCATCGTACTGTCTTTAGGTTTTGGTTTCGATCTCAGCTTGAGTATTTTTTTTTTACTTAGAGGAAGTGAACTGTTCAGAAAACACAATACTTGCATACAGATGTCTCAGTTTATTTCCCTTTCGTTATTTTATTTATTATTTATTTTTTTTTTCAATTTTCAAGAATTTAACATTACGTTTAATACTGGGCAACGCCGAGTATATTTTCTAGTATATATATATATTGCCATATTTTTGGTAGACAAGATTCAAGCAAGGGCGGACGGTCTACAAAGTTTTATAATTGTGTGTGTGTGTGTGTGTGTGTGTGTATAATTTTCTCCTGCTAACTCGCCACCTCTGCTGATAAAACTATTGCAGAGAAATTTCTGCTGCTATTTTACCTACAAATGAAGATAAGCATCGGTTCATACCTTCCCCAATGCTTTGAATTTGTAAGTGAAGGCATCAGATCTGACAGGACGCGAACCTGTTATGACGATTCCACACTTCACCTGACTTTCCTTGGAAGGAGCAAAGGATAAGCATTTGGAGACGAAGCCTCCGGTGACCTTTTTCAGAAAACTCATGACCTTAACAAGAACATTCTTTGATAATCCAGTGACCAAACCAGGATCAAGTCAAGCTTTTCAACTATCAAACTCAAACCAGAGAATAATTAGAGCATTTACAAATGTTTGCTTTAGAAATCAGACTGGGACTCAACCCCCATCCCCTCTTCATGGTACAACTGATCAGAATGTCATGCTCTTTTTGTTGCCAAATTTATCAGCCCCAAAAGCCATATTATAAACAATCAACTTTAATAAGCATTATATATATATATATATATATATATATATATATATATATATATATATATATATAGACATACATACACACACACATAAGTTAGAAAAGCATTTCATCCAAGGCATGAAAATTGTTAAACAAAATGCTTTAAAAATAAAGGTACAAGATTCAATTTGAAATTTATTTATCTTCAAAGTGCACTTTTATAAATTTTACAAAGTAAGGTATAAAAATTTAATTTAAATTGAATAAAAAAATTACCTTCGATTTATTTTATGTAATGTACATTCTGTTGCACTTTTTAAAAAAAAATCATTGAAAATTTTATATCTATATCATTAATTGCTAGATGAAAGATAATTGTAAAATTTATAAAAGTACACTTTGAAGATAAATAAATTTCAAATTGAATCTTGTACCTTTATTTTTAAAGCTTATAGTAAAAACATTTTGTTTAACAATTTTCATGCCTTGGATGAAATTCTTTTCTAACTTGTATCTTATTTTTTTAAGATTATATTTTAAAACTCTCCTCTCTATTTCAGTTTGTATTTCTCCTTACACCACAACTCATTTTTCGCCACTACCTCTTTGTAATACAGGTCTGAATAAGGAGAAAATCTGAATTTTTTCTTAACAAAAACTTTAAAATAACTTTTTTAGATTAAATTTTTTAAAACTTCTTTCAGAATAGAAAATCTTTAAAATTTAATAAGGAACATATTTCATATAGGTTTAATTAACAAATATTCAGTACATAACGAGAAAAATAGAGATGAAAATTTCAAAAGGACTGTATAACTGGTTACGGTCAATAGTAGTTCTCGCCAGCGAAAGTTTTTGTTATTGTTATTCTATTATTATTATTTAAAACATTGTGTGTCCTGCTCTTTCGCGCGAGGACTAATATAAGATGGCGTAACCAAAAGAAAACACAATTACAACTTCTCTTCCGATTTTCGGATTTTGTAATCATGTCCATATTCATTTATTTCTTTTTAAAGTTGATGAGTTCCTATTCTTCGGATGAAGAGTTAGGCTTAAGGTAACATACTTAAAAAATAAAGAGTAAGGTGGACAACATCTTGAAATTTGGAACAGACTTTTTGTCATTTATTTGTATATGCTCTGTAGTTAAATTAAATTTTTTTTTTTTACACAGTGGTCACCACTTATCAAGGCCCGGAAGCCACTCAGGGATAAGGGTTATTGCAAGTACAGTACGTTTGTGTGGAGATTTTATGAAGTGTTTACTTAAGGGAGCGGTTCATTAGGAATTTGTTAACGTTGGACTTGAAGACATCCAAGTTGTAGTCAGGTGGGAAGCAGGCAGACGGAACAGAGTGCAGTTCTAAGAAAGTTCTAAGAAAGAAGCATATTTTCCTAAAAAAAAAAAATATATATATATATATATATATATATATATATATAGGTATGGCTAAGGAATGAGGGTGAAGAGTTGTAGGTTTTGAATTCGATTCTAGCTGATGGCACCTAAATCATATAGTTTTGATCTCACTTATATATTTGGTTCAATATAATGATCGATAGAGAATTGTCTCTATAATAATAAATATGTAATCTGCATGAATTAAAATATCATATTTAAGCATTCCTTATGACTGGTCAACACCGGGCGACCTGCTAGTGTGTATATATATATATAACTCATTATGCCTTTCTGTGTTTGTCTGTATCCTTTGAGACGCAAGGTTGTAGAGCAGTGCAAGATGGGTCAAATGATTGCATTTGTGGACCATTGTTTTCTGTGTTGTCTGGTCAATAATTGTCATCAATTTGAACATTTGCAAACATGATTCTTCAATTACATTTGGTTTCTCTATTCAAAGCTATGTCCATTTCACTTTCCATCCATAAAGGTTTTGTCATTTTAAGTTTGAGTACAACTTTTCAGATACCCTGTATATACACACTCCTTACCACTGCACTCCAACAATTCTGGTTCAGAAGAAATGTGGTTGGAAATTGTACAACACTTGCTTCATTAAAGACTTCCTCCCCAGACCCACTTACAGTGGGTATCCATTATGTCTGGAGGATTTCTATGTTCTTGGTCATCAGCTGATTTTTCTGAGTGTTCTGATTGGCCAATGTTGTCCTATTATTATAGCCTTATTCCACTCCTCCCTTTTATGTCTGGATAGGATTGGCATTAAAAACGACAAGGCAGACACAGTGGTGTATAGAACGAGGTTTTAATTGGTATAATTATATGCAATGACCAACACGGTTTAGTCAGCATAATAATGGGCTTTAAAATGAGTCCGAATAAACAAAAGAAATATAAAAAAGAGGGGCGGCAGAAAACCATTTCATTTCTTTCTTAGTTTAATTAAAAGTTTTTAAAAATTTATTTTTAAAAATTTACAAGTTGAAATACCCATCGTACTGTCGAGTCAAAACGATTATAACGAAATTAGAATCTGCAAAATTACATTACTTACAAAGTATGATATTTTATCTATATATATATATATATATATATATATATATATATATATATATATATATATCTATATATATATATATATATATATATATATATATATATATATCTATATATATCTATATATATATATCTATATATATATCTATATATCTATATATATCTATATATATATATCTATATATATATATATCTATATATATATATATATATATCTATATATATATATATATATCTATATATATCTATATATATCTATATATATATATCTATATATATATATATCTATATATATATATATATATATATATATATCTATATATATATATATATATCTATATATATCTATATATATATATATATATATATATATATATATATATATATATATATATATATTAATAGTGTAGTACTTTTAATGTATGTATGTTACAGTTTCCAGATTATAAATTATTCGATCGGGAGATGCTATTCATTAAAAAGGAGGATGAAAGGTGAAAACAGACTATGAACATTAAATCAATATATAGATACGCTAATTTAATGTTCATAGTATGTTATCACCTTTTATCCTCCTTTTTAATAAATAGGATCTCCCGATCACCGAAGACGCAATGTAAAAAAAATAAAGTAAAATAAAAAATAATGATGTCACTTTTGGGATGTATGTGAAACTAAAATCTACCTTCTTGGTCTTCTGGCTAGGATCCAAGGGTAGTATCTGTTCTGTTTAAAGATGTTATAATGATAACGTGGAGTTTCCGTTCACGCTGGGCATCCATACAATGGAAATAGGTCACAGACTCCTATAAGGATATTGGAGATAAACTGTAATAACCAGATATATTCTGACACTATATTAACCAAATTACTTAGATAAATATTTTTACAGTTTTAACAAAAGGGCTACAATAATATTGCGGGGTCTCTATTCACGCTGAACGTCCACAGAATGCTTACCAGCAGCAATAGATTACATATAAAAGAAGCTGCTGTAGAAGTTCCACAGGTCCCGCTAGTTATTATTATCATCATCATCATTGTGAACTCACTAGTTTTCACACAGGTCATCATCAAAGATCACTAACTGATAACGGTGGTGTTCCCTGGAATAATAATGACTCTCCCCAGATTTATAGTGCTCTCCATCCTTTTCAGTAATCTTAATCTAGAATTAATATTTCATATATAACACATGCTGTGGGTACACATTCTATTTAATTCACTGAAGAAATTTTAGGTGCAGAAAATAACCCAACTCCAGATTATGTAATAATAATCAGTAGGCACCTCCAAATTCTTGTGTAAAATCGCTAACATTTTATGCAAGATCAGTGACGTCATCATTTTGTGTCTAACTTATAATTATGTATAATTTTTATGAACGGCAATAGACGCTTGAATTGAATCGGAGAGGGAGCAATTTTTTGCAATTGTTTACTATGTTAAATTTATTAATTAGAAGCCTCCGTACAATTTTTTGAAAATCCAACTAACCCCTCCTAGAAATAAAAATCTTTTACTAATTAAAATAATTTTAAGTTGTAGTTGAATTTGTTATTTTAAAATTACCAATAGTCATTTTTTTATATTATATGAAAATATTTAAAAAAAAATAAATAAAAAAAAAACTAGAAAACTTAACTCCAAAATCTATGTTTAAAACTTCATATCACGGAATTTTATTCTATTTAAACTTTGTTATAATTAATTATTATTTTTTAGACTTTTTTTTTTGTTGTTGTAATTGAACTAATTATATCTTATTGAGAAAAAAAACGTTGATTTTTTTTCAACATAAGAATATTGATTTTATGCCCATTTTTTATTTACAACTTAACGTAAGTGAAATAAGAAAAGGGTGTGTGTGTGTGTATATATATATAACAAATATTTTGTAATAATTAAGATTTATAAAATATTGCAATTATTAAGAACCTACATTTATTTTGTTTAATTTTCGTAACGATGTTGGAACACGTAAAAAAAAAAATTCCCCTCACATATTTAAAAAAAAAACTCCTTTTAAAATATAAGTTAATTTCTAAATGAATAAGTATTGAAAATTTCATGAAAACCTGATCATTAGTTGATTTTTTTCTAGGAATTTTAGACACGGGTATGTTTACGTTTTCAAAATAATCACCACATAGGAAAATTGTTTCAAGGCGTTCATAATGTAAACACGATTTTGGTCTCGCATTTTCATATGTTGTAAAAAAATTTTTTTTTTAAATATTACGTTTTTATTCTAAACTTCTTTTAAATGATATAAAAAGTTATGACATGTGGCACTTTGGTTAGAGAGTTGTTGAAAGAGTGTGATATAAATAGCGGAACTGGTTTTGAAATCCTTGATCCTGTGACAAAAGAGACATTGGGTGAAGTAGATTCAATAAGATATCCCAATCTGATGTCACCGTTCAATCAGCACAACCGCTTCCTACAGCCATGAGACCTGTATAACCACCAGTAGCAGCAGGTCCTTCAATTTAGGGCATAACCGGTTCAGCAAGTAACAATTGTTAGACTTGACCCTATATGCGAGTTGCTTATCCACCCGTTGAGAAGTTTTGTTTTTATACTCCAAAACAGCCAAGCCTGATTGGAGAACCGGTTTAGTTGCCAATGACTGGGTTATATACTAGTGTTAATGAGTTATATACTAGTGTTAGCTTCGAGTTTTGAGTAAAAGCAGACACCAAATCTCTATTATAGTAAGATAATACCGAATTATGAAACTAAAATGAATAGAAGTAGACAGGTAAATAATTAATCAAGGTTGTGACGTCAACAGCTGAAAAGCTTCACTCAGACTTCTGATATGCTGAAAGCTCTGAAATTCTCCATTTTCTAGTATATAAATTTCAGTCGTCTGTGTGTGTATAAGTTTGTATGTCCGCTAAAAACTTTTGTCATTCGCATTGAACAGACATGAACCTGGTATCGTTACAAAGAGCAATTTCTGATACATAATACCGAAAAATTAGCAAAAATTGTCAATAGATAGATATATATATAGATAGATATAGACAGATATCATCAGGAGTCACTTGGTGTGAATTGCAAATACACATGACTTATTTTTCGCCATTCCTTCCAATCCAAGGCAAGCTGGTTAATGGACGCCCAACTGTTGGGAGATGTCTAATCAAAAACATTTTCTCTCCATCTTCCCCTTGGCTTTCCTCGGCCTCTTTTGCCTTCTAACATATCCTCAAAGCATAAATTTGGCAGACCAGTGGTTGATAGATAAATTTATAATTTATAAACTGAATTCTGGTTCGAGATTATTATACTTATTCGTCCACTTAATAAATAATTGCTTGGTGTTAATGATTAAAAATGCATTCATTCATTGAAGAACCAGATCGAAAATAAGTGCATTTTTTCATTTTAGTAAATAATACTAACAAAAAAAAACAAAAAAAAACTGAACAATAGTTATTTAAAAAAAAACAAAAAAAAAAACTTACACTTAACGATTATGTTGACGAATTATCATTATTATCATCATCAATTTATAATGTGAAGTGATTGAACTTCATTTTCCTTGCAACCTCTTTTCTACAGAAGAGACGTTGCGAGCCAGTCTCTGCTCTATCGTTATTTTCATGGCAAGTGCTCGACTGAGCTCTAATGTACGGTTCATCTTTGCCAAACTTTCACAAAAACACACAACTAGCTACAACCACTATAAATGATTTCCCCCACTCTATCTGTGCTGTCCATGAACAAAGTTTCTTTCTTAGAACTGCCTGCCTGCTTCCCTGTTGAATACAACATAGTAGCCTTCAAATTCAATGTAAACAAGTTTTTGCTTCGTCATCCCAATAAATAATCAAATTCTATTCAATTTACACTATTGACGATTACTACACTACCGCCTTATATTCATTAACCCTTATCCTCGAGTGGCTTTCGGGCCTTGATAAGTGGTGACTCCCAAGTAAAAGAAAAAACAGATCTATACAATAGCATATAAATTAAATTACGTGTCATGAATAAAGTTATTAAGAGTTTTTTACGTTTTTTCCGCATAATATTAAAACCGTGCAAAACTAATGATATATAATGATTATGATTATAATAATAACGACATCATTGTTATAATTATTCACTAATTGCAGTATTTTGGGGTCAGCCTTATTTCAGTTATTAAAGCACGTAAGGATGTCTCCGGGGGGGGGGGGGTACGAAGCTATCTTGAAATGAGTATTTTTCTTCACATATTTATTTCACACACTCTGAACCGAAGTGGAATGTCGCCAAGAAACTTCATTGAAAGAATAAAGCCACTGCAATCAATTTAGATGCAAACTAGCCTGGGTGCCCGGCGTTGCCTGGGTGTTTGGAGGTGTGTGTTGAGCAAAAAAACCCAAAAAAGTGGTAGTAGGCAGGCAGGCTCGAACCCGTACCCCGAAGGAGGAAAATAACGGGGTGGAGACATGACGTCTTTGCTGTTGCACTCATCGCCAAAACCGGAAATGGCGAAGGTTTAAATTAAGGCTTGTCAATCGAAAAAAGGGGATGACTTTCGAAAATGTCGGCGAAAAAAGCGATCCCTCCCTGTAGAAAAGTGTCCAGAGGATGAAGGAATTAATGTTTTTAGCCAATTTTTTAATATTTGTTGTCCGAAGAATCGAACTTCAAAACGATACCGATCTTGTGAAAATCCTTCGCCTCTGTTGTAAGCTTTAGACAGACATACAAACGTACGTACATACATTTAAACAGACAGGTGAGATTTATGTTATAGATGATCTTTTTTATTTTCGTTCTTTATTTTTTTTATTATTTGTTTGTAAATAGGCAAATAGATACAAGTATTAGCGTTGTTTGTGCCATGGACGCACCTTACAAAAATGGCACGACTACTTATTTGACTTTGAGGAATGTCAAGCGGGAAAAGAAATTATGGGAAAAGAATGTTTCAAAATGAATTTAATTTTAGAAGAGTGACGGGAGGGGGTGTCTATTTAACACTTATAAAATTGGGTCAGTGTGTGTATATATATATATATATATATATATATATATATATATATATATATATATTACTAGCAGGCCGCCCGGCGTTGTCCAATTGTAAAATACGCTTAAATATGATATTTTAATTAATGCAGATTTCGTATTTATTACAATTCTCTACTGATTATTACATTGTACCCAATATATAGAAGTGGCCGCCCGACGTGGGCTAGTCATAAAATATGCTTAAATATAATATTTCGATTCATGCAGATTTATTATTATATTGTACCCAATACATAGTAATGATTTCAAAAGTTTAAAAATACATATACAAAGTGCCTTCAATAAATTTCCAGACTTTTTTGTATAGGCATTTAAAATTGTCATAGACTTTTGAAAATTCAGTATCTTATTGCTATACAGCTTATGAAATGACTGACTAATTTTTATGATTTCAGGTTCAAATGAACAGTTACAGCAGGAATTGGAATACACCCTACTAAAGCCTGATTGTCATAGCTGGTAAATTTCAAAAATGCAATTGGGACATGAGGATACTTTAGAAGAACGATATGCAATAAAATAAATAAAACAGTAAATGTATGTGTGTAAATATTTAACTGATAAACCCTTAAACTGCTGCTCACAACACTGAACTTAACAGGAAATAGTAATTATACACTTTACATCAGTAGCGAACGCAGCTAAACTGCTAAATTTTTTAATTTCGATTCTATTTGATGCCAACAAGTTATTTTTTTAATCACTATTGTATATTAGGTACAATATAATGTTCAATAGAGAATTGGCTTTGTAATAAGAAATACGAAATCTGCAGGAATTAAAATATTTGAACGTATTTTATGACCTAGCTACCAACCCCCTGCATTTATATATATATATATATATATATATATATATATATATATATATATATATATATATATATGAGGTTAAAATGAAATAAATCCAACACAAACTTACTCCAGTCTCATAATTTAGTTCGACCCGATGGCAGGCTTCTTCAGATGAGACAAATTAGTAGAATATATAAAGTTAATTATTAATTTCAATTTAATATACATATTTTTTTTACACTGGTTTGTAGGATTTTTTTCATTTGGTAAAGTTTCTTTCTTATAGTTTTGAACGCATAAGTGTTTTTATTATTTGTACTCACGAGCAATACTTACACAGATCATCAACGATTGTTCACTGACAACAGCCTGTTGTGTTCCCCAGAGTCAGGCTGACAAGTCTCCCCAGATTTCCAGTACTCTCCACCTCTTTCGATAACTTTTGCAAACGAATTTACAGTATCAATTTGCAGCATCAATTTGCAGCATCAATTTGCAGCAACAGCTGCTTGCTATTGACTTTTCGCTGGCAATAATCATAGTTTATCATTGGAATCTGAATGGCAATCAGCTTTCCCTAGGTCCAAGTCCTCCTTGACACTCACCCAGTGGAGATCTTTCAGTCCTCCTAGAACTTTTCAACTATTTGGTGTGATGCCAGTCGATAACACTGCATTTGTTTTTGTTTTTTTAGAGGGGAGAGGGGGGAGTAATTAACTTAGAATTTTTTCATCACCATTATTATTAGTAGTAGTAGTAGTAGCAGTCATTAAACCAACCTACAATACTTTTTCATGTAAAGAGTCTTTGATGTAAAATTTTGAACAATAATTCTAAACCCAGAAGTTGTCAATAACATAATCAGCAGTAGTAGTAGTAGGAGGAGTAGTAGAATGATCCTATGACATTTGGAAGGTCATGTATGCTTCATACCTAATTTATTTCCGTTTTGACCAAAAGTCTGCTTTTTTTTTTAACAGAAGTAGTACATGTAATAGTGATGGGAGACTCCAATGTTTTTCTCCAATTCCGTACTAAATTCCTCATTCAGATTATTTATAAATCTTTTAATACTTAACTATAAAGTTGTTATTTTTCCTGATTACAAAAACAAAACAAAAACATATGCTAAATGCATATATTTTCTTCAATGTAAGAACAAACTTGTGAGGGTGATTTTAACTTTACTGGTAGTTTAAAATTAATAAATATTTATTTTATTATTACTACGAGTAGTTGAACATTTTGCTTTTAAACAAAATAAAAAAAAAGATAATTAAAGGAATCGTTTTTAGCATCAGAAACTATGCACACATTTTTCTGATTCTAATACCCAAAATGTTCCAATTATTCCGATTCCTGATTTTGATTCATCGCCCCAAGACTAATATGTATTAATATTTGTTCCATGACATTTTAAAAGGTGCTTCATTCTAAATTCAATGCAAATCTATTGGATAGTTTTGAAGTGTATAAGTGATCAACAGACCGACAGGCAAAACTGCTAAATCAGAATAGATTTTCAAAACTATTTTTTTTATTGTATCTAGGATTTATTATTTATTAAAATACTAGATTCTCTTTAGTTCCAGAAACTAAACAAAAGGTTTTTAAAAATCCTCTACCTAATATTAAAGCAAGCAAATAATCGAACTATATTATTAAAGAATACGAATATTTCATGAAGTGAAAAGTCAAGATGAAATGTCAATCGTTTGGATTTGACCTTCAGGCCATCTTTTTGTGACCTTTTGTGTTCTAATCACATATTCTGATAACTGAAAGCAGTAAACAAAAATGTTTACAACAAAATCCATTAAATGATGCAGGATTAGTTTAGTCCATTTTATATCATGATATATAATGGCTCCGTTCAATCTTGTCAGAATATGGATATCCACTGAAGGGTGCCTGCGCTTGAAATTATTGTGCCAAGAGTTGCACAATCTCCAACCATGCCTCTTCTGAGTCAGCACTCTTAATTTCAGTTGCAAGTATATATAATTTCAGGACGACTGAAAACAATGCTGAGATAAGCGGAAAACACATACAGTGCTTAGCATTCCCAAATGGTCACCTATTTGATACTAGCCAGATTCATTGTTGCTTAACTTTAGTGATCTTGTAAGAATCTGTGTGTGAACGTAATTGTGCCTTATACAGCCCACAGCGACCCATGGCACAGTGGATAGAGTACTTGATAAAATTTAGTTGTAAAAGTTACATTCTTCTGGAGTTTAAGGTTCAATCCTCAGTACAGTCGATACTCGAAATACAATTGCGAATTATTTAGAACCTCTACCCAGTCATGGCTGATGGAACAAGAATATGCTACCCCCATTGATTAAATAAAGGGTTCATTTTGAAATTCTGTGCAGGTTACCGAGTTCAACAGAAAGATTCCCCAGTCCGATAAGGTACACCTAGAAAAAGGATGGAAGTTACATCGACCAAAACATTGTGCCAATAACACTCAAGATGAGAATGGTAGTCTGAAGAATTCAAATAATACGAATAATCAATGCTCATCTCAAAAATTCCGAACCGTTTTATACAATATCAACACTTGTTCAGGTTACTTTATAGAAAAATATTATGCAGATTTCAAGCTCTGCCTCTGATCTATTGTGTTTAGTTACACACAAGTGCCATTTGGAAAAGTATAAACTCAAAACTACCTCCCCAAGTCAAGGTAAAATACAACTTGTGTTCCATTAATCATATACAATGAATTGTTTTACAGTAGGTATTGTGTTTTGGTATTAACTACCTTTCTCCACAGAAGAAAAAGTTAATATGCCACAAAACAGCAACATATTTCTGCCTGTGACCCTCATCTTGGTCATTCACAACATTTTGGACAGCTGGTTAGTTAGTATAACGGCACATCAACCTATTTTTGCTCATTTAACATGGAATCATTAAAAGGTAGATATTTTGATGGCAGGATTACTCTTAGCTAGCTTAGGTTTTGGTGGTGTAGTAGACTTGACAATCACTGTGGCTAGTACCGACACCCTAGGTCGTGACCCTTGGTTACCTGCATGACGGTTGATGCAGTATGGAATTGTGGTTTGAGTTTAACTCACATGTAATCTTTCTATAGCTCAGATAATATCACTTATGCAAGCTACATCTACAAGTGAAACGCAATAGTCTCTCAATTAGACTAATTGACCCAAACTGTTGATCGATGATTATTCTTCCACTCAGTGTCTTTTGTGCCCTGTCATTAACCATTTCTTTAGTTTTTTCGCCAAGATGCTCCACTGTCATGCTGGTCCCCATGACATAAACTGCGGTCAGTGTGGACTTCAAGGCTAACTGACAAACTAAAAGGGCAGTTCTTCAGAGCAGTGGTGGAGTCTGTCCTCGTTTACAGTTCTACAACCTAGACACTCAACAAAAGATTGGAAAAAAAAAGTTAGACATCACATTCACCCATATGCTACGCACAGTGTTAAATATATCTTGGCAAGATCATTCCACAAAGCAGCAACTTTATGGCAACCTACCTGCCATATCTACAACCATCAAGGCAAAACGTCTACGATTTGCTGGTCACTGCCAGAAGAGCAAACAAAGGCTGGTGAGAAATGTATAATGTATAATCACATTGGTCTGAGCAAGGAGTTGACCAGATAGATGGATAGAACATTGAATCAAGTTATTTGGGTGTCGTTTTTGTTTTCAGCTTTTAATTCACGTCACTTTATAGCATTATAATATTCAAGATTTCAAATTCTCGTGTATAAACGTATTGCTTTTAAAAAGGACATTGCGATATTTATTTTCCTTATTTTATTACACAGTTCCTTTAAGTTAGTTATAAAAAAAATAAAAGATTTGAGACAGTCTAAACCGTGAATTGTAACAACTTATTTTCACATATAAAACCCTTCTCATCATGCAGAAATTTGCTAATGATTATATATGTATATGACAAAAAATTTTCTAATGATTATATATGTATATGACAAAAAATTTTCTAATGATTATATATGTATATGACAAAAAATTTTCTAATGATTATATATGTATATGACAAAAAATTTGCTAATGATTATATATGTATATGACAAAAAATTTTCTAATGATTATATATGTATATGACAAAAAATTTGCTAATGATTATATATGTATATGACAAAAAGTCTATATTCTAAATTCCAAGATGTTGTTCATTTTATCGTTTATTTCTTTCAGCATGTTAAAATATCCAATTCTTGACAGCACCCGTTTTGTAGCACAGAATCATTCATATAATTGTCAATTTTTTTATATTTTCCGCCCTGACTTATCAGAAGAATAAGAACTCATTAACTTTAAAAGAAAATGAAAAGAACATGAGCATGATTACATAAAACCGAATATATATCTATCTATCTATATATAGATAGATATATAGATATTTGGTCTTTGAGTTTATAAATAAAAATGGCTAAACATTGACTTCAATTTGTACCTTTCTCTTTCTTATGACATTTGTCGGTTCCAATACATGCTGTGTTTGGAGTTAATTTAAAAAAAAAAAAAAAGTGAACTCTGAGTCACGTCTTTCATATCGATGACCACCTGGCCTAATTATCCAATGGTTGACCGCCCATCACGTGATTTGGGGTTCCATGTATTAGAAAAAAACACTCATAACATGTTTTACCTAGTCTCTTTAATAATGATCAGATCTGCAAGTTTGACGCTAGCTGTTTTTGTTGGAAAAGAATAAGAAAAAGGAAAAGAAAAGAAAAAGAAAGGGAGAAAAAAGAAAAAGAGGAGAAAAAAGAGAAAAGAAAGAGAAAAAGGAGAAAAGAAAGAGGAGAAAGAGAAGAAAAGGAAAGGAAAAAGACGAGAAGAAAGAAAACATCCACTTCAATTGTTTAAATAATCTGCAAAACCAAAAGTGAAAGTCGCGTGTGAATGTGTTAACGAATTATAACCAATCAACGCTTGTTTTGTCTTCTATTTTTCACCAAAAATAAAAATCGTGCATTGTCTCGTCAAAATACGACTTTATTACTAAGCTATCAAATTAAAAATGCAAGGGTCTTTTTTATTATTTCACAATACCATCCTAATAAAAAAATATATATCTTAAATAATGAACAAAACAAAAATTCAATTTTGTTGCATGTCAGTATCATCCAACCCACGTTGCATCAATCAATATAAACAAGAAAGCTATTATTTTCAGGGAATCAAATTACAAAAACAAAAATCGATTTTTTTTTTCTTTTTATCCATCATGGTCAGTCTGTTGAGCAGAAATTTTATCCAAAACAAAGAAATTAATTATTGCGTCACGAGTTCAAACAAAGAAAAAAAAAACATAAAAAGGAGGAGGGGGATACTTTTTGTACTTGTGACTCACTCCATCGAAAATGAATAGCAAACAAAACAAATGTCAATCTTGACAACACAGACCGTCGCAATATTTGGACATTGCAGAGTAGTTCTATTATAATTGAGCTTATTTTGTGTAATCCATAGGCGTAAAAATTACTGGACACAATTGCAAATCTGACATGAAACACCGGATCTACTGTAGTAGATGTCTCCCTGGTTTTTACTTTTGTTTTTCTCGCTCATGTACCACTATTCCAAATTCGTAG
This sequence comes from Euprymna scolopes, assembly GCF_053919585.1. Classification (NCBI taxonomy): domain Eukaryota; kingdom Metazoa; phylum Mollusca; class Cephalopoda; order Sepiida; family Sepiolidae; genus Euprymna; species Euprymna scolopes. The sequence goes on from NC_136493.1 coordinate 1,053,582, forward strand.
AACGCAAGCCGACATCAGTGGAATTATTAGGTAATTTATTAGAATAACTTTTTAAAATTTAATGGATTTTTTACTTAATTAAATTTGAAATAATAAAAATGATTTTAGCTTTAATTTAATTATATTATTGTGCAATAATTTTGATCAGTTTGAAAAATGGTAAACAATAAAATAAAAAATTTAAAAAAACTTGGTTAATCACAGTTTTGGAAGAAAAAAAAGTTCACTGAATGTCAGTTTGCGTTCTATGAATTCAGAATAGGGGCGCGCGAGCGAGAAAAGCGAAAGTAAAAACCAGGGATACATCTGCTACAGGAGATCCGGAACACCATTAATATGTGAGATAAGTCATAAGGATAAAAATAATACTCTTACTGTTTTATATTGGGGTAGGGCTTTCACTGTTCAAAGACAAACTCAGCATGTAGTTATCTGTTGGGGGTCAGAAGGTCAGATTTCACAAGCAAGTGAACGGTGAAAGCGGATGTAGGAATTAAGTGAGAAATAATTTCATAGATGAAGTAAGGGAAGATTTTGCTAATGATAAATTGACTCAGAGCAGGTCAAACGCAATGTCGCCTTAACAATAACACGGTACAACAATAACAAATGACATTTTGCCACAAGCAAAGTTTCATTTTTCACTTGACTACAGATTTTTATCCTGAGCCCCCACAAATCAAGAGAGATTAAAGCATTCCTCTAATGACCCGGTCCCCATTGATTTTGCAGTGGGAGTTTAGTTCTGTGCAGTTCTAGGAGGTCTACCCCCTAATGCCTCGCCTTCTCTCTTTGAGAAGGGGTTAGTTTATTGTTGATTGCTTGAGGCGCACTTACAGGGGAATGCCGACAAGGCTACCCAGGCACTTCTTGCAGGTCAGAGTGCCGTTCCTCAAGGGCGCTGACTTCTCAATCCCACTTTCCGACCCTAGCATCTAAGTTTTTGCAGTGGGAGAGAACTTTACTATTATTAAATGCTATCTGGGTCTGACTTTGAAAATTCGACAGGTTAACTTTACGTAAGATATTGGCAAATTAAATGGACTTTTTCAGAAATTTGAAGAGGAAACATGTTATATTTGCTCATGTATCAATGTCAGTCATTCTCCTTAAAGACGAAGAAAAAAAATGTATATACGTGTTACAGAAGATCAGAAAAACATCAGTACCATCGGTTTCAAATCAAAAACAAAGGGGACTAACCTCTGGTTGCTTATGTCAAACTTTGATCCACCTCTGTTAATATCTGTTTCCCATGGAGAAATTCCACGTGCGTGCTCTACATTCAGTCCTTGGAATCTGTTGGCAGGACCAAATCTTGAGGTCCAAGACCAAGCTAAATCATCAGAGTGTATGCTCATCAAGGCCCAACTGTGGTGGGTGGGTCATGTCATTCATATAGACTACTGTATGCTAAGGGGCTTGTTGTACATAGAACTTCAGAAAAGAAAGAGAAACCATAGTGATAAAGAAAAAAAAAACACTTGACCAATCTACAGTGGTACCAACTTGGACCAAAGGAATTGGAGGACTGAGTTCACATTTATAAAGCTACTGTCACCTTTGGGGATGCTCGTTGCCAGAAACTCACTGTCACCAGATATCAACAGTACAGACGTTCGGTGGCCCTACTGTTCTAGATCCTGCGCCTCCAACCTGGGGTTGTGCAGTCACCTCTGAAAACAGATGAGTTACCCAAACGAAACATATTCAAATACAATGGACAACCAACACATGTGATAATTACTAATGTAACATGGTCATAACGCTCAAACCGTGTTTCTTACAGTTCAAACCTCTCTCAGACCTCCACACCGTCCAGCACCGTCGAAAAGGAATAAACAAACTTAAATACATAAATCTGACTTGGCTTTTCTTTCTTTTTTAACACCTGTCGTTTATTACCGTTTTTCTTTCTCCTCCGTTTCAACACCAGCACCAGCTTAAAAGTCTCTCGCTTCTGCTCCATTACACGTCGACCATAGACAACAAGTTCTCATACGTCCATCTTTTCCGACTGTACTCTTATTTCTCTCTTCATTTTACACGTCCATCTCCTTCAGCGTTGACTTTTTTCTCCTCAGCCACATGGTGTCCTTTTTTTTCTTTTTCCTTTATGCACTTTCTAATTTGCACACGTGTTCAAACGATGCTCCTGCTGCTAATACAATCACTTGCCAGCCATCCTTCGCTGCTGCTGCTATTTTCCCATGCACTCATACACGTTCTGTTACACTAAGAATAACAAAACTTGATACTTCTACTTGGTCATGGTGGACGGAATGATTAAATAAAAAGGTTTAGTTCGAAATTCCATCTCAAAGTTTCCAAGTTCGAAAAGATGCACTTGAAGAAAGTCGGAGTTTATATAGGTTAAAATGTTGCAACTATGACAACTACAATGAAAATAATCCGAAATAATCCATATGTTGAATTGTTATAATTTTCTAACTACTTTGCTTCATATTACCTGCTTTCATCAGATTATTGTTCTCATCTCGAATATTGTGCAATGTTTTGGTCAGTTTGGTCTTCGACCATCGTCAGGCATACTGATTGTTGTCTTGGAAAAGAAAGGAAAAAAGTTACTGGCTCCATAGATAGTTTCATATTTTTGGAGTTGGTCTCTGTTTCATGGCTGTGGTTTCATATGTGTGAAAAATTTGATTCACAAAGCAGCAGCACATATGCTAAATAAAAAAATAAAATTATTGAACAGACTAAGCTTAAAAATTAATAGCATTTGGGAGTCTCTAATTGTAGAAAAACAAAGAATTGTACACCTTTAAAATTTCATCGATGGAAGGGAGATAATTCTCTGTCGATTTTTATTAGTGTAGCCGTCTCTTTGTCAACCAATTCTTTTCACAGATAGAAAACCACAGCTATAAAACAGAGATTAACTCCAAGAATATGAAAATATCTATGGAGCCAGTAACTTTTCTTTTCTTTTCCAAGATAACAACCAACATGCCTGACGAAACTTTGCAGAAATAACACTCCAGATGAGAACAACACTGCAATCAATACAAGTAATATAAACAATCAGCCTTCATCTAAAAAAATCAGAACTTTAATATTTTGTTTTAATTTACACATTAGATACAAACAATTCGAACTTGTCAGTTAAAAATCATAAACATTTGAAATTTTCATAGCCATAAGAAAAGTATGAATAAATAAATCTATATATCTATAAAAGTGAAATCATGTGTCTGTCAGTGTGTACATTTCCCTACCAAACTACTCTATCAATTTTCAATCTACAGACTCGAAATTTGATATAAGGGGTATTGAGATGTGGGGAAATTTTTTTAATCAGTTTTCGGCCAGAAATTTGGCTGTCAAAGATTTGACCTTTGAAACTCTACCAAACTCTTCAGCCAATTTTGGGTCTAACCACTTGAAATTTTAGAAGTAGGTTACTTGGACATGGATCAAACTTTTTAATTCGATTTGAGCCCAAAACAATAAATGTTAAGGGGCATAATCGGGGTCAAAGTTAAAAAAAATTTGACCTCTGTGGTCTCTACCAAATTACTCAGCCAATGTTTGGTCTAAACATTTGACATTTTACATAAAGTGTATTCAGACATAGGGCAAGCTTTTTAATTGGTTTTTGGATGAAAATTTAGTGCCAATAGGGTCAAAATTCAAAAGATTTGACCATTGCAGTCTCTAGCAAACTATTCACCCAATTTTGGGTCTCACTATTTGAAATTTTACATAAAGGGTATTCAGACATGTAGCAAGCTTTTTAATCAGTTTTGGGGAGAAAATTTGGCTGCCAAGAGGTCAAAGTTGAAAGAGTTAACCTTTACAGACTCTACCAAACTCCTCCGCCAAATTTGGGTCAAAACACTTGAAATTTTAGATGTAGATTACCTGGACATGAGTCAAATTTTGTAATATATAAGCACGTAAAGTTATGTATTTTAATACATAAGCACGTAAAGTTATGAACAGTACATAGGGCCCGAGCAACGCCGGGCTGAACTGCTAGCAAGAATATAAAAAAAAAACTCAAGAGAACGAAACTCGTTCAAGACATACGCTAAAAACCCGGCCGTTTTGGGTGTGTCTCTCTAACGTATTAAAACTATCAGGTAAGAAAAGATTGAATGTACCCCAAGAAGATTAGAGGAGCAGTAGTTGTTAGCATAGGCAATGAATAATATAAAGAAAGAAATAGTGTGTTTTGCCTTCTTTTTTTCTTTTTTTTTTCCTACCGACATCGAAACGCGACGGTAATTTGACACGCGTGTTTTCACTGGTGACCAACATACCGAACAATTCCGAATGTATTTGCTTTTTTTGAAAAGTTCACTTTAGTTGTAGAAAAAGAGGAGGGTCTCGCGACGTAACGTTCTTTTCCTAACTAGACCTTTTTGACTAAGAGGAATAAGAATACACCCTCCTAGGCATTATCTCCTTCAGAAGAAAGGATCGGTTTAATGCTAACCAGTCGAGGCGCTCCTACCGAGGAATGGCAACGAGTTCGTTCTCAGCTTTTTTCGGGCCTTACTAGAGTGACCCTTTGGAGAAGCTACACCCCCACACACCCCGCCTTACTGACTCCACAATTAACCCGGTTACAATGGGAAGAGAGTGAATACCCCCACCCGTTCCGGTGTTTGTGTAGATTGGTGAGCTTTAAACCAACGTATTTCAGGTGAAAACATGATGTACTTACTTGGCATGTCGAAATTAGTGTAACATTCCAAAAATTATAAAAATGATCTAGATGTGCTAGATGTATTTTTAACAAAATTCGCCCACAATTAGGTTTTGAAATGCTTTGTTTTAAAAATGGCGAACCTTTAAGTCGATTTAAATCAAAGGAGATAAGTCGATGTGTCGTACTAAATTAGTCGCACAACTCTTCCACATTAAAACATATCATAAAACTTGATCATTCGTTAAATTCTATTTTTACTTGTAAATATTTTTATACTGGATCAGTTTTCGTAATTTTGGGAATTTATACCAATTTCAATGTGACGCGTAATAATGTTTTCACCTGAAATGCAAATGCGTTGGTTTAAAAGATCACTAATCTAAACAAGCACCTTCCTTTCTTTTCAACCTGGAGAACCGACAACATTTTTGCTTTAATCTTCTATGTAGAAATGAAGACGGTGAACTTCGTAATTTCTGATTAAGAACTTGCTACTTCAAAAGAGCACGGAATGAAAGAGGCCGTGGATATACTCACTTGAACTCTGAAGGCGTAACATTAATCCATCAATCTCCACCACTTCAAAAAAAATCCCCGCGCGTTGATAATTTAATCGTTTTATAAAGCATTACACCATGTTCTAGTTTTGTTAAGGACTTCTATACAATACTAAACAACACAAAAAGTTGTTCCTATTTCAGTCACTTAAATTATTTAGAGTGAAATGAATTTGTCGTATCGTTACTCCCAAACTGACATTTATTTCAGCTTTCAGTGTGAAAAAATGCAACCATTGAAAACATGTTTCGCCGTACATGTCGAAAGGAAAACAGGCCAGAAAAAAAATATTATTGCCATCTTTATGAATAAAAAAAAAAAGATAGCGTTATTAACTTGAGTTATCATTCTTCCTTAGCTATCTATATTATCGACTTTTGTGGCTGTGTTTTTCAAGGTGGGGTTTCACGTGCACAATTTAACTTGATAAAACTCATGCTTTTATCGTTACTGTAAAACTACGAGAGGAAGAGGTTTAAAGTTTTCTGACAAAGAAGAAAATACTTTAACCATAAAATTAAAAAAAGACAATTAGGTTATTTTTATGATTTTGGTCGAGAGACAATAGACTTGGTAAACAAATACACTTGCTAAGCGTAACAATGCAAAAGGTATCCAGATTTCGTGCAGAAATATTGTTCGGGAAACCAAAGCCGTTAATGATGTTGTCATCAATCGGTATGCAGACAAGAGGAAGAATAAAAGGTAAGCCAAAAGACAGTGAGAGGGATTGTCAAAAAAAAAAAAAAAATTACATTAAGTCCGGTAAACAAACAGACTCGCAAGCATTTGCAGATATTCACGTTGAAAGCTAACTACTAAATAACAGTTGACCACTGCATTTTATCGTATTCATCGACCATTAATGAACAAAAGAAATTTATTCAAACCAAAAAGATAACGAGCGTACGTGCTTTTTTTTGTGCCTTGTTTGAACTAATAAACAGCAACAAGCAAAACAGAAAACATCGCTGTTGATACGAGCTGCCTTAAATAAGTTTCAAGACTTTTTTTTATATAGAGGCATTTAAAATTGTCGTAGACTTGAAAATTCAGTATGTTATTGTTATACATCTTATGAGATGACTAACCAATTTTTATAATTTTAGGTTCAAATGAACAGCTACAGCAGGATTTGGAATACAGCCTACTAAAGCCTGATTGTCACGGCTGGTGAATTTCAAGAATGCAATCTGAACTTGAGAACACTTTAGAAGAACGATATGCAATAAAATTGTTTTAAACTTGAAGCAAATGCCACAGAAACGTATGGAAGGGGTCAGATTGCTTTTGGGCCATCTTGCATGAATCGAGCATCAGTTTTAAGGAACGTGAGAGATTCAAGGGAATCTGTGAGGTATGATGAGGTAAAGAAGTCAGAACACCAGAGTTGATTGGCCAAATAAAGAATTTCATGGATAAGAACTGTCGTGTGTCTATAGAGACAATAATTGCACAGTTTAACGTCAGTGTGGGAACGGTATACAATTATTTGCAAGGAACTGAAGACGCAGAAGATTCATGCAAATGCACCAGTCCATAACTCCCTTTTTGTCACAGACCAAGATGGACACCAAACAGTCCATATAGCCCAGACCTTGCTCCCTGTGACTTTTGGTTATTCCTTAAGCTAAAGGAAAACCTTAGAGGCTATCGTTATGAAACAATTGAGGAGATGAAAGACGCTGTGACACAAGGGTCATTGACATGCTCACACGAGAAGACTTCCGTGGGGCCTTCCAAAAGTTGTTGGAACAATGCAACAAGTGCATTGTAGCCGGAGGAGACTTCGAAGGAGGCTAGAGTTTCATGTGTATACTGCCAATAAGAGCGCACATACGAAAAAAGTCTGGAAACTTATTGAAGGAATCTTGTAAATGTTTATACAGTTACTGTAACACTATGAGGGAAGATGCTTAAAGTTAATGACTAGGAAGAGAAAACTTGAAACCATGAAATAAAAAGACAATTGGGTTATTTTTATGGTGTCAGTCGAGAGACAATGATCATGGTAAATAAATAAAATTGCCAAGTGTAACAACGCAAAACGGTATCCAACGTTCGTGCAAAAATATTGTTCGGCCAACAATAAACTGATGTAGTTAATGTATGTTGTCATCAATCGTTATGCAAGCAAGAGGAATTCACACAGATAAAAGGAAGAGAAAAGAACGGAAACCAGACGACAGAGCGAGGGAGATTGACAAACAAATTTACATTAAGTTCGGCAAACAGACTTGCAAGCATTTGCAGAGATTCGTGTAGAAATCTAGCTACTAGCCACAGTTGACCACCGAACTTTATCGTATTTATCGACCATTAATAAACAAAGGAAAATTATTAACACTTATTATTCTACGTGCTTTCTTTTGTGTCTTGTTTGAACAAATAAGCAAAAAAGAAAAAAAAAACATCGCTGTTGATTATCAGGTGGAAATATTCGAGGAACTACAGCGAACAGCAACTAAGTGAGCGTAACAAATGAAAAAAGTGATCAAAGCTCATCTGGTTTCGACTCAGAAGAAAATTAAGGCACTGCATTATAACCCCTTTTTGCTGGAGCATACCACGGTATATTATTTTTTTTAATTACAACAGCACAGTTTAAGTATTAAAAAACAAGAAAAAAAAACTTATTTAAATTATTTTAAAATATCATTTAATTCTAAATAATTTCGGTAACTAAAAATAGCAATTCACGAAAATGAAAACACGCCAATAAAAACAAGTAAAAACAACTTTACATATCAAATCGATTATGTTTTTATACGTTTCTCCCTAAGTTTTGTTTTTTGGCGTTATTGACAAATATTTAAAAAAAAAAAACAAAAAAAAAACTGGTCAATGTGGCATAGAGCAGAGTTTCCCAAACTTCAGGACACCATGGAGCCCCTGAGCAGGGCAAAGGTTTTTCACGGAGCACTAACAAGATAATTTCTAAAATAAATATGAAAAACATTAATTTCAAATTTTAACACTAACTAATTATAATTTTTACAACCATTTTTGGTTTTTGATTAATCAAAAGTTGTTGAATTTTTTTATTTATTTATTTATCAATTTTTTTTTCATGAACCATCCTGAAACTCTTTACATCTGCAGTTATGTATCATATCTTTTTCCAGTAAAAAAAAAAAAAATCAATAATTAAATGTCTGTAGCCATTTCATTTTTCCATATAAAGCATTTATTCCTCTTCAAGAAAGGGCTTCTGGGGCACTTCAGCCTCGAAGCTCACTTTGAGAAACCCTGGCATAGAGGACCAAATGAAGGTACAATTAAAAAGATGATTTCTATGGATATTCAGGTCTGGTATGAACGAATATCACAGTTAAATTTGTCGCCAGCAAATACTTCTTATAATATTAAGACCTTCATTATCCAATGTATTCTTTACTGTTCTCGCTGGTCGCCATTTATAACGTGAGGAGTGAGGTTGTATTGCTTGGAGTGTTTTATGTAATAAGTAAAAAATGGTGGTCAATTTAAATTATTAGATAAAACATGAGAATATAAAAGTCTTAATATAAAAATTACTTGCCGGTTACAAATTTAATTGTGATATTCGTTCATACCGTAGCCGAGTAGACCTAAAAAAAAAAAAAAACTTTTTAAAGGTAAATTTTCATTTGGGCCTTTATATCATACTAGCGGGGGTACCCGGCGTTGCCCGGGTGTTTGTAGGTGTGTGTGGTGTTAAATAAAAAAGAAACCAGGGGGAGGGGTAAGATCGAACCCGAAGCCCTGAGGCGAAGTTTGAAAATAAAATCGGCCAGCCAGAATGAGTTAGTGAAAGATGTTTGAATTTATTTAAGTAAGAACGAAATTGACAGGTGCGCGCCCGGAAGTCGTCGAGCGTTATGACGACGACGACGTCAATGACCAGGTTTGTTTGTTATAAGCGAAGTAAAAAAAGAAAACAACGTTAACACTTAAGCGGAAAAAAAACACAAAAAAACTAACGTAAGGCAAACGAATGATGAAAACAGAAAAACGAACACGTGAAAAATGGCTTAAATAAGTCTGTTTCGATATTAAAATTTAAAAAATCAGTGGGTACCCGGGTGTTTTTGGGTGTGTAGTCGGGGGTGGATAAGCGAAGTAAAAAAAAAAAAAAATTTTTAAACAGAAAAACGAACGTTACGTGAAAAATGGCTTAAATAACACTGGTTCAATATTTAAATTTAAAAAGTCGAAAAAAAAAAAAAAAGAAGACATCTCACACCACGATTCGAACCCAAAAGTAAATCAGGTCATGACGTCATCTGACGCATGCGTAGAACCGGTCGAGAGGGCCGTTTTTGTTGACCCCGTCCCTGTCGAAAATTGTCGATTTTAGGGTGAAAAAATTAACGTTTTTTTCCAATATTTCGATATTTTTTGAGCGAAGGATGGAGCTTCGATATGATACCGAGTTTGTGAATTTTTGTTGTGTCTGTCGAAAGTTTTTAGCAGACACACAAACATACACACACATACATACATACATTTTCGCTTTTATATATATAGATTGGCCAAAACAACATCCATCATTCTGAGCAAAATAAGATCAAACTCGAAAGGAAACAAAAATAAACCCATGATTGATACGGCAACAATTAGAAAAGAAACGCGAACAAATACAATAGTTTTGAAGGGGGCGGGGGGCTTAGTAAGTGAGTAACTAATTATATACAACCCCCATCCAATCAAATTAACAAACAACATGGGATTAATTAAAACTATTATTTAACAAGTGTTAATGATACAGTTGGGAAATGTTAATATGTGTATCCTAGTTTCTAAGTACGTTATTTTTTTTTTATTTTTTTTTTGTAAATTCTTAAAGAAATTTTATATATAAAATTGAGAATATGCGTGCGAAGACAATTCTCAACCTATATACTCAACGAATCTGATCTACATACATGAAATTTGGTATATAAGGTATTCAGACATGTGGAAAACTATTTAATCGGTCTTCATCCGGAAAAAGGCCTCCTAAGGGGTCAAAATTTAAGAAATTGGTACATTGGTACATCGGACTTTTATGTCTGTAAACTGTTTGACGATTGCAAATGCGTGAATCATTCACATGACATTACTTACGTGAAGAATAATAAGTTTGAAAACATTTTTTAAAGAACATGTCAAGCTGACCTAATGGTTATCGTACTTGATTCACTGTCTTTAGGTTTTGATTTCGATCTTAGCTCGAATATTTTTTTTTTTACTTACAAGAAGTGAACTGCTAAGAAAAAACATAATACTCGCATGCACATGTCTCAGATTCTTCCCGTTTTTTGTTTTTTACTTCAATTTTATAAAGGAATATTAACGTTGGGTTTAATACGTGTTTCTGTTTATAGTAAATTAGACTTTTTCATTAATCAAAATATTTTAATTTTAATATCAAAATATTTTAATCAAAATATAATATTTTTTTATGCGGGTTTTACTACCGGGCAACGCTAGCATATAAGATTGGGCATAAATTCGTTGTTCTTTCTTACGTATTTCTTTAACTTACATCATCTATAATATAAAATTAAAGTTATTTGCGTGTATGTGTGTGCGTCCTACTAAAACTAATATATACATATATATATATATATATATATATATATATATATATATATATATACTATTATTGATCAATTGATTGATTGACCCAAGATGGCTGACATGTAGCAACGTGGGGATGAAATTTCTTTTCCCCAAACACCAGGTTTATCATGTACAAAATCAATCTTTTGTTGGTAACATCAAATGGAAACATCTGACGAGTTGGTGAGGATAGGAAATTTTCATGGACACATGAAATCATGAAATTGCCATCCCATTTACGAAACGGCTGTAATGAAGAAATCCAGGATGAAATAAACAAAATGTAAGTCTTTGAATTTCAACAAAGTTTTGCACTATATCTACTATTATATAAAAGTCACTGTGTGTGTGTGTGTGTGTGTGTGTGTATGTGTGTGTGTGTGTGTGTGTGTGTGTGTGTGTGTGTGTGTGTGTGTGTGTTAGTTTCTCGCAGACAAACACAAACGGAATTTAATGAACGACATTATTATTTTATTTATTTTTTTGTGAATTAGTTGACCGGGTAAATTATTCCTCATAATACATAATATTCAATAGAGGATTGATTCTATAGTAATACATACGCAATCTGCATAAATTAAACATGTTTAAGCAACGCCGGGTTTACACAAAACAGACACCCACAAAGTTGGTATTTTCTTGATAGGCGTTGCCTCAGATGAATAATATCGACAATTTAGAAAATAATCTTTATTATTTGACCCTCATCTAATACAAATTTTGTCAGTGTGTGTGTGAGGATGGGTGGGTCCAGTCAATTGATGTGCTAACCAAAGAGAAGTAACTAATTTTTCAATCAAGGAGTTAATTCCCTTATGTCGATTGAATCGTTAAGGAATCTATAAAAAGGAGTTGTCCGTGTGTGTATATACGGAAAAGGGAATAGACTAGGCAGAGAAGGAAGAGGGGTGGAAACAGGGTGGGTGAAAACGGAGGAGGGTGGAAAGAGAGGGGGGAGTTTAACAAAAATGTTATACCTTTGCTTCAGGTAATGCCGGGTAGCCCTACTAGTATTTATATAAAATTAACACAGTAGCGTGAGCAATAGAAAACAAAACAGACAAGAACACAAAAAAGAAAAGGAGCAACAAAAAAAGAGCAAAAAAAAAAAGAAAAAGAGCTAAAAAAGAACAAAAATAGAAAAAGAATACTTAAATGGTCTCAAAATTATAGTAATTTTTCGTAATTTGCCTCTAATAACCACGGGGAGGTGTGTAGCTAATGTTGGGACACAAACATCTTTGCTATATAAAATTGTAGTTGCTGTTTGTTCACGAACTCTTAGAATTTGGGAGCAAGACCCCATTACCATATTTATTCCGATGCTATACTAGCCAGGGTATCTGGATTAGTATATTTTAATATGTGATTTGGATCATCTACGGGAGGGGGAACATTAAATAATGCGGAGTCAGAGTCAATTAAAAGGAAATACAATTTTATAACTTGATAATCATAGAAATTAAGAAATAAAAATGATAATGAGATTCAGGGCTTAGAGTACACAAGACAATGCCGAATGTGCTTTCAGAGAGGTTACAGACTATATATATATATATATATATATATATATATATATATATATATATATATATACACACAATAAATGAAGAAATGTGATTGTAGTTGATTCTCCACCCAATCAAGGCTAAACACGTCAGTCGGCTCTGTGACGAGCTATTTGATTTAGCTGGTCACTACAAAAGTTTTTTTTTAATATACAAATACAAAATCATTCGGTCTTATGGGGTGGGTATTAGCGGACATGGATTCATGATTCTATCCCTGGCAACACCGGATTTCCTTGATCATAAAAAATAAAACTGATAAAAAAAAATAGTTAATCGAATAGAAGGGGGTCAAAAAAACTCTTATGATGAGCGAGTTTCGCCACCACACCAAAGCCAAATGGCCATTGTTGAGATAATTTTAATCTTGTGGATTGAGCACGACATTGATCGTGGCCTTCGTTATAAAGCTTTTAAGACGGTCTTGCTTTGATCTTGTACAATTCTAGGATGTATGTCTCAGGCTTTGACTTTCCCTTTGAAAAGGGGTTACTTTATTGATAATCGATTGGGACACCCGTACCGAGGAATGTCGACGGGGCTACCCAGGTATTTTTTTTTTTTTTTTTTTTGCAGGCCAGAGTGCCCTGCCTCTAGGGCACTAGCTCTTCAATTCCAATTTCTGATCCTTGTGTCACATCATCCGGGGGGGGGATAAATACTACGTTCAGTTCAGTTGTTTTAACCCTAAGCGAATAATGGATTTTACACGAGTTTCCCTAGACTTTAATGACGTCAAAATCTCATGTAAAAAAAAAAAAAAAAAAAAAAAAACTTATGGCGGATTTTTACTTCAAGTGAAATAAGCATTAATCTCTCTAAATATTTTGTGTTAGAATATATTTGACAGGATTTTCCTTTTAGCCAATCGAAGAACAAATCTGTTTGTTTTCTATTTTTTTTTTTTTTTTTATCTGCAAATCGAGACATCTAGATGGAACGTCTGTTAACAAAAACGAAAATATTTTTTCGAACTTGTTCTTTCTCCCACGTTTTTGAACTGATGCGGAATGTCAAGTCGGCACGAGGAGGAGGGTGGGCGAATAAAGGGTAAACAGAAAAGTGTTTCGTTTAATTCGACTTTGTTGCTCGCGTTACACATTTGCTACTAGAAGAAAAATACTCGAGCTGAGATTGAAACCAAAACCCAAAGGCAGTGAGTTAAGTATGATAACCATTAGGTCAGCTTGACACGTCTTTAAAAAGTGTTTTCAAACCTACTTTTCCTTAAAAATTTGAACGATACAAAACCTAAGAACACTCCCAGACACGTATATTTGTGTGAATTTCATTAAAATCACGTTTCGGAATCCACAGGAAACGAACACACACGCACACAACAAAGTGTCTGTTATATATAAGTAGAAGATTGTTTTACTGAAACAATTTTCTACTTATTCATTAATATATTGTAGGAATTTTCTTATCACCTGTTTTCTCTCAAAGATGGTGGGAAAAAGAATCAACATAATTACAACAAAGCAGCACACCTCTAAAATTCGATACAAATTGTATTCGTTCTTCGTTGC